>NC_063191.1:17653317-17739556 GCF_017589495.1 Alosa alosa
CTCCCACATGTCTTAAATGTCCACAAGGAAAATCTATATAAGATGCATCATAATGATTTCAGAAAAAGTCTTAGTCCCTTCCCTCCATGCTGTGTTTGACTACTGGTAATTTCCTTTTTGTTTCAGACACAGATAATCAAATGTTTGATTGCCATTTAAATAACACCAGAAAATTAGAATGCTAACATCGACTTAGTGATTATTCCCATGTGCCTTAACCATACTGTTGGGCTACCACTCCTCCTATCTAACCTTTAAGCAATCATGCCACAGTGTACTTATTTGTCACTTTCTGAGGTTTTCTGCTAAACTCTCATTGATTTCCTTAGTATAGGGTTTCCTTAGCAACCCTATAGAATGCTGACATTACTTACTGAAAGAAACCAGAATTACATCCTCTCTTTGATAAATGTTATCCATCAATTTAGAGTGTCCATCAACTCTCAATTCCGATTCTAGCTTAGTATTTGTTAGTCCTTGTGTATTAGTTTACAGAATCATTTCCCTGGCTCCACTCATAAATTAAATGTAAAGGATCATTACAGAAATCACCTCAGAGGTCTCTATGGAAGAGGAAGCTGAGGCTGAATACAGGAAAGAAGTCAACAGGTGAAAGTGGCTGCCAGGGAAAACTAATGATCCCCCAACAATGGTCACTTGCAGGTCTACCGCGGCGGTGAAGGGAGCCGCTCGAGACTAACTAATGAAAGATTAATTTATAAATGTGTTTTTAATCATCCGAGGTGCCGGACAGGATGGTCTCATTTTCTTGGTGACAGCTGGGGACGCTTTCTCATGATTTGCGATAATCCACTTTTTATTATGAAGAAAATTCGGCTGTTTCTCCTAGCAGACAGCTGTGAAAACGGCTAATGCAGGGACTCCGAGCTCGACTCGGAGAGTGCCTTGACTAACACACTGTTTATTCTCCTTCTTTTTTAATAAACAAGCACTTAGCTCATTGAGACAACAACAAACAGCACCATATTTTTCCAGAATTGCACTCTATCTACAACAAGCTGGAGCTAATCTTTCAATAGAATACACTAACTAATCATTTCACTGGGTATAAATAAACAGACCAGTCAACAGTGCCACTGACTGTGCACTGTGGTGCATCTACTAAATACTAAATAATGGCAAGCAACAAACTATGAGCAAGACTAATAAGTCCGCATTACAGCAGAAAGAGTCACTATGATGGAGTACAACCGGTTGGGTTCTTGTGTATCCGATTACTTGTTTTTATAATGCATACTATTATGTAAATGTGTTTGACCTAAATCTGCTCAATGTAAATTAATGTATTTTACCTTTAAGATGAGGCGTTGTTGTAATACGCTAACAGGGTGCTATACCCTAGATCTACTAGCTAAAGAGCAAAATATATTACACACAGATGAAGCCACACAGCAATTCAGGTGCTAAATGATATTCCAGTTTTCCATCAGAGGCGGCGCTTTTCATATGACACATCCCCAAAGCAACAACCATTACTCAGCCACTTTAAGCTGCAGTGCTACCAAAACGTGATGATAAAAATAATAATAAAAAATAGTATTAAAATATTTTAGAAATACTATTACATGAGCATTTAATACAGTATATTATTTGCAATTATTATTATCATCGTTATTATTACTATTGTTATTATTATTACTATTATTATTATTATTGTTATTGCTGCTGTTGTTGCCACCGCTGCTGCTGTTGTTTCCTTTTTCATCAGTGGAGTAACTATGATTTGCGTGCTATATATACCAAATCACAAATGGTAGGTTGATTAAATATTAAACCACAGCATTTTTGTTATGATCGAAAAATGGATCACATTGTTCCGAGCTTAAATATTTTCTATATTACAAAAACAAAGGCATTGATCTGCAGGCCACTTCATGTGTGTAAACGTTCTTTCTTCTTCATTTCTATTTTGAGAGAACAGTCAGGCAGCAAAGGTCAGCTCAGACACACCATGAAACAAAAGTTGCAAACAAACAAACAAACAATGCTTTGCAGCACACACACGTACACACTCCAGTGTGAAAGTGTGAGAAGGGGTTAAGACCAACAATGTGCGCCTGTCAGGTTTAACGCTTTGAGCTGAGGCTGGGGCTGGGGAGTAGGGGGGGGGTGGGCTGGAGACACCGTTTTTTAGCTACTTCCACTGCAAACAGCATTATCTTGATTAAAGTTTAATTAAGGATCAGATTTGGCAGTGCCTCTCACACTGGTCTACACGAGCAGATTTCCAAGGGCTTAGCTCCATCGCCGACAAAAATCCTCCTTTATTACTTTCAACCTGTTGTAAAAGCTGTTGGCACGGAGGGGCGGCAGCCTCTTTCAGTGGCCTTGTTTGCCGCTGGAAAAAAGCCCAAGTCTCTGGAGATACCCCCGCAGTGGTTCAATTTAATATCTGTCCTATCACTACAAGGCTTGGCCTCATTATTAATGATACTATTCATTAATTTCTTGTTGGGCTGATGTTATTTATTAAAATATTAAAGAAAGCTCCTGAGACACACAGCGTAATGAGGGACGTGTTATTCCGCCCTCTCCTCCATCTCTCTCTGTCCCTCTCTCTCTTCCTCTCTCTGGCGTTCCCTCTGCATACAGTAGGCACATTGGCTGGCAGGATGGATGGAGTGTGGCATTACCCCAGTCGGACGCTGCTCCCTCACTCTCCCTCATTAGTCCGTCTGCGTGGCTGAGTGACACTGTAAATCCATTGTGTTGTGCGTACAGGCCAGAGTTCTATTCGCATAAACACATATACCACACACACATACACACACACACACACGCACGCACACACACAAACACACACACACACAAACACGCATGCACGCACGCACGCACACACGCACGCACACACACACACACACACACACACACAGATGCACACGCACATGCACACACACATAAGCACACTCATACTGTATGTGTTTCCTCTCCAACTCAGCTAATGAGCCATTCCAATGCAGGATGAATTGACTAGGGTCCATCTTAAATAAGTGGCCAGTATTTTTTTTGGTGGGGGGGATGCAAAAATGTAAATCTGGGGTGTTGTGACAGCTCAGTTCTTCATTAAGTAAGCATTACAATAATATAATCCCCACATAAGACACAAATATAAACACAGTATCACAAAAGATTACATAATTATAATAAATATATGATGGTTGATTACATTTATGAGAGAAAACAAAAAATGACATTCATCAAGAATGTGAGTATTTTCTGTGAGTCATTCCTGAGAGTCAGTGGCCAAGTGAAAGATTTCCTGAAATCATATTGAGCAAGTCAAGCTCACACATATGACACATGCACAGTAACCCCCTGGAAAAAAGATGCCAAAAGAAACACCAGCATTCATTAAAAAAAAAAAGATGCCAAAAGAAACACCAGTGTTCGTCTCGCACGTTACACTCTCAGCTCCCTAGCAGTTCTAGTGATTTCTACACCTCAGCACTTTAAAAGGGGAACAAGCTCCCCCAGCCTGGTTCCAGGAGTAGACAAGCTCAGTGAGTGCACTTGATGTCTGTGCGAGGTGCTGGAGTGAAAGCTCAGCCAGGGGAAGTTCGAGAAACCCCCCTCAACTCTGGCACCTTTAATTTGTCCATGTCTCCCGTTTGATATCCCCAGTATTAATGGCCATACACGGAGAGCCCTTCCCCATTAATCATAATAATGAATCAGATCCAATTATATCGCATATAAATGTGAACAAATTGCTGGAAAAATAATGATCTATCACTGACACGTCCCAGTGAAAAAGGGACTAAAATAGTAATTAGAAGGCAGGGTTTTTAGTGGCGTGTTACTCTGGCAAGAGGCTGATGGGAAGCATGTTTGGATGTGATGATGTAATTAGTGGGAAGTGTGAGTTCCGTGGCTGGAGTGTGGCGCCGGCTCTCCTAATGAATGCCTGGCCAAACATGCCCCCACACACACACACAATCGGAGAGGTACCCGTAATTAATTTCTGCCCCGTAAGAAAAGTGACATATTGTGCTTTCCTTCATTATTGCTCATTTATTTGCCTTGCTCTCTTGAATCTGGGCCTAAAATGCAATTAAGTTGTGTTTGGCACTTATTTTAAAAACATTTTTGTGTGTGTAGGGAGGGGGGTGGAGGAAAACAAGGCATCTTAATTAAGGAGAAAACAATGGCATCATATATACTATGGTGACGAATGCAGCTGTTTACTCTGACTAAAAATAATTTTAGCTGCGCTTGATACAGGCAATTGAACCTGTTTTGGACTTGAGAATGAAAATAAACCACGAATGTGGGGTAGACTTTCAGAAGCTTCTTCAGTGGTGGAAATGCCAGCATGGCCAGTCAGACGCACTGGACTTTGATCTCTGTGTTGTCACCGTTACAGAGGAGTAAAACCCTTATCGTTGCCGTCACACAGTCTCTGGCGCGGGACCCTCATGACACTGCATAACGTTTTTCAAAAATGCTATAATTTACACATGCAAAGATAAGGGAGAGGATGCAGAGAGCAGGTAATTCCCCCAGACATGAAAAAAACAACTCAGGCCGCCTGGACAATCCATGTTTTAAACACACAATATGCCAAACACACACATACACACACACACACACACACACACACACATATATATACACACACACACATAAATACACAGTATGTTCTTTTCCTTCTTTTCCTTTGTCACCTTTGACACTCAAGGCCTCACAATAATACATATAAAACATACCATGTGCACATTAGGCACACACACACAGAAAACCACAGACCTGTTCCTCCACAATTACATAAAATTCTACACACTACGAAAAGAACATTGGAAGTCTAACAAAAAAAGTAGGAAGGGGGGAGAGAGAGATTTTTCGGTTGCATCCAGCCACTCGCCCCCCTTGTTGGGAGAGCCAATTGGTGGCTCCTCTGGGGTATAGAATTAATCACCTGCCCGGTGTACAGTCTCTAAGCCGAGACCTGAGGACCGAGGTAATAAGACGGACCCTTCAGGGACTCGCCAGCCTGAGTATAAATATCAGCCCCTATGCATATGTAAATCAACGCAGCTCGTGGATTTCAGTTTTATTTATTTCTTGGTCTAGCCCCCAACCCCCACCCCCATCTTCCACCACCCCCACCCCACACATACACACACACACACACACACACACACACACACACACACATGCTTCCAACCCCTTCTCTTCTCCTTGTACGGCTCAAGTGCGCTAATATCAAATAGCGAGCTTTTAGAGAGTGTTTAATGCCTGCCAGTGGGTGGTAGGGAGCCATCTGAGACGGGAGTGTGCAGCCGCTCGCGAGTAATTAAGGAGTGTTTTGCGGAGCATAAATAATGCTGTTTGTATTGG
Source organism: Alosa alosa (assembly GCF_017589495.1). NCBI lineage: Eukaryota > Metazoa > Chordata > Actinopteri > Clupeiformes > Clupeidae > Alosa > Alosa alosa. The sequence goes on from NC_063191.1 coordinate 17,658,676, forward strand.
GTGCTTCTGAGAGGAGAGAGGGATGGGGAAAAGAGAGAGAGAGAGAGAGAGAGAGAGAGAGAGAAGAAGGGAGGGTAAGGCGTCACGGAGGAAAGAAGGCAGGACAGCAGGGGTTAAATCTGCCTTTCCTCTCCTCTAAGCGAGCCGCTTAGCATTTAACAGGAGCAGGAAAAAGCTTGTTTGTTTGTTCTTTATCACCCCGCCGTTATTTATAGGACACCATTGTCCTCAGAAGAGCGGCAAGAGAAGGCGAAGATGGCAAAGTGGGAGGTAAAGTGTGTATGTGTGTGTGTGTGTGTGTGGGGGGGGGGGAAGATGGCCCTCAACTCCCCTTAATCACTGGGTTTAAATCACAGAAGAGCTGGGGAGGAGTTGGGTGGGGTGCTGCAATATGGAGTCCAGGCAGTTGGCCTGTTTACTATGACTACACATGCAGCTGGGCACTCCGGCAGCTCTCCAGCAAGCCCGCACTGCTAAATGACTCTCACTGGTGGCCGGTGCAGGTAGATGGTCGTTTGTTTTGGGTGGTTGACAAAGTAAGGGCTGTCTCTGAAACCTCCCACTCCGCTCAGTGGAAGGCAACACCTGCATTCAAAGAGCCCCTGACGGGGAAGAAAGACTCCCAGGCGTCGTACAGCTGGCCCAGTGGGCCTGGCAGGAGAACTCCCACTCAGGGGAGGAGGAGAGGGAGTGGGGGGTGGGGTTAACTGCTCCTGCTGCACACCTCCAGTCCTCCACTCACACGTGCCCACCCGACTCTCTGCTCCACTGGCCAGGGTGCACTCCCCACTCCCCTCCCGCCCTCCATCTGAGCCAGGAGCATAGCCACAGGGAAAAACATGGACTTATTCACACACAAACACCCACAAGCAAACACACACACACACACACACACACACACACACACACAAACACATACACATACACTTGTGCACAAATATACACATTTCCAATCATAAAAAAACACATGCATAAGCATACACAAACACATGGGTATATCTTGTGCATCCCTACATAAACACAGACAACACCTACTCACACACTCACACACACAGAGCTCATATTCACTCAGTTGCCTCAGCCAGGCCAAGGGGTTACACTTATGAGGGAATAAACAGTGCGACATAAACATGCCCGAGCTTCCAGCACTCCCCTGAGCAGTGTCATCCTCTTTTATTTATTCTCAAAGACAAATGATTGAGCTGCATGGGCAAATATTGTTTCTAGAGAGCATCCCATATGAGTTCTCTCTCTCTCTCTCACACACACACATGCTCACACACAACACAAGCCTCTGAGTGCAGGTGCTTCTGGGATGGCTGCAGGTAACCACATACAGTATGTGTGTGTGTGTCTCTCTGTGAGAGAGAGAGAGAGAGAGAGAGAGAAAGAAAGAGATTTACCCTTAGGTATGAGCTACACCAGGCGCGTAACTGAAGCGTTCCATTCGCGTAGCGTCTGCTGCAACAATTAGCTGCCACTATAATCAATGAAAGTAGCTACACCAGACTAGCTACATAGCGGCGCGTACATTCGAAAAAAAATAGACCATTCATTTAAAATGGATTTTACACGTTGCGAACGGAGCGTTTCAGTTACGCGCCTGGTGTAGCTCATACCTAAGGGTAAATCTCTCTCTCTCTCTCACACACACACACACATACTGTATGTGGTTACCTGCAGCCGTCCCAGAATCACCTGCACTCAGAGGCTTGTGTTGTGTGTGAGCATGTGTGTGTGAGAGAGAGAGAGAGAGAGATTTACCCTTACGCTTTACCCTCTCCTTGCGCCCAGGTTCGAGTTGAGATGAGTCTCATTAACCAGTGTGGCGTGCCTGATCCGGGCAAAGAGCGTGACATTTTAATCACAAGCCCCAATTAGAGAAATCATATAGTGAGTAAATGCAGTCTAATGCTAGCATCATCCGATGCTGCTGCCTTCAGCACAGTAATTGGAAGAGAAACTGTTTCTCCCATGGGGCCAAGGATGTTTTCTGTCGCTTTTCTCCTACAGTAACTACCGAGACGCAGCGAGGCAAAAAAAAAAAAAAAAAGAGTCCTGTACCTGTGATCTACATTCATGAGACACCTTGGGGCGGCCGCGGATAGTTTGTTGTTCCGTGAGCGCTTCAAACTGTGCCGATGTGTAGACAGGAGCTAACAATATAGGCTACCAGATCCTTTGGGTGCAATTATACAGACTCTGGTTTTGTCTCCCTCTCTCCGAGAAAGGGACGGCATTGCCAAGGGGACACCCCCATGAGTGAAACAATTTAGTTGTCATGACTGTGTGACAGGACTCGATCCTCTCCGTAATTCAGCCAATCCCAAGAGTGGCCAGATAATAGTGTCCAGCCCGAGGAGCCAATAAATCAATCAGACTCAACGCAGTCCACAGTTCGGGAGATCGCTGATAGCCTTTCGATGATACAAAAAAAGGGGGGAAAAATGACGCTGTGATATTCACACACCCTGTGTTTTTTGTCCTGGGATGACATCTGCCAAAACAACTATTGATATGGTGCACTTGATAGGGAAGCATGTAAATAGAAATGATATTTGGATGTCTCCTACAGTATATTCTGTGTAGGTAAGACCAACTGTTACATACTCAGCTGAACTTTGTATCTTCGACAAGGCTGTTAACTGTCAATAAACTTTTTTTCTGTTACTTTTATGTTTTTCAAGTTTTCGTAGTCAAGAGTATCCCATTTTTCTTTTTTTAACAGGTAACAGGAAACAGACATTTATAGAAACCCAGTGCTCATTGACTTTATTCGCAGACTGATAGAGACATGCTCACTCTAAAACTAAACTGTAATTAAGAAAAGGAACGTTTTCCCCACAGAAATAAGAGTAAAAAAAGCCACTTCTATATTACCAGATTTATTAGAAACTGATGAGCAGTGGCATGATTCAGACAAAAAAAGGTCCACTTTAGAGCACCGAAAGTGGTTACGACCTCATTTGACATCTAATAACAAGGTGAGTGGCAATGAGAGGCTGAGTGGTGCTGTGTGTCTCAGTGTGAGAGAGCAGGGTGGGAGGGATTGAGCTAACATGAACTGGCAGTGCCCGTCCAGGCCCACGCTCAGACCTGTGGGCCCCCTCCCGGCGCACAGGGGAGAGGGGTGGTGGTGGGTGGGGGTGGGGGAGTAAGAGGGGGCTGGTTGGTGCTGGTGTGGAACGCACGCCCATGCTGGGGAAATGTCATGTGGGAGGGAGGTGGTGGAGAAGTAGCACAACACACACACACACACACACTCACACGTACATACACAAACACACACACACAGAAGTGTAAGTGGCCACCGCCCAGCAGGATGTGGACGTGGATGGCATCACGGATGGCGGTTGTGACACGGGGTAGGCGAGGGGCGCCACACGGCTATCTGATCAGCATTACCTCACTGTCACAACGCGCACACTGTGGGGGCATGATGATGGCTCTGATAGGGCCTGCTCATGCCACACACACACACACACACACACACACACAAATATTCAAGCACACACACGTACACACATCTACATACACACATATCATACACACACAATAACAACAACAGCAATCACAACAACAAATAACAGCAACACCCAAAGGGATAGTGGATTGTGGTTGCATATATGTATCAACTCATTTACATGAAAAATCATAATGAAGTAGTGAACACAAACACAACAATTACTCTCTAAAAAAAGGGTTACTGAATATATTCTGTATTGCCACAGTGTATTGTCTGCAGATTAACTAGTTATAGGGAAGGGGGAGAGAGAGACACAGAGATTATTTGCAGAAAAGCTACAAGGACATCAGCCATCAATCATGAGCATCAAATCACAGCCATAGTCTGCTGTCGCTGCCCATTACCACTGAATTCATTTCCCTCAATTAATTCAAACTCTCACCCCTTGGCAGCTATGGGGTATATGCTCTTTTTTTATAAATCCATTCGCCTACCTATTTGTCAAAAACGCAGCCAGTGACAGAGCTGTAATGCACATTCATTATGCCAGTGTGAAACAACAGGCCACATACATCATTAATTAACTCAATATTTGTAGTAGGGAGCGAGAGGAATACATTTTGGGAGAAAATATTTCTCCCGTGCCGGTGAGTATGGAAAATTAAACTTTTGCAAAAAAAATCAAGTAAGCTCACATAGCTGCAGGAAATGACTAATTTTCTTTTGAAACAAATCTGATTCTATGATGTCAGGATGTTTGCCACAAGAGAGAATAACACACACACAAGACATAACATAATGTGCCAGCTCAGTGTCTGTTCCTGTCACTATGTCAGAGTGACATAACTTATGACAGTGTCAATATTTAGCATCTACTTATAAAAAATAATCTAGCAAGTCAGAACAAACTCACACACTCTCCCAGAGGCATGCTTTCTGACAAGAGCAGTGTTTTAAAGAAAGATAAAGGCCAAAGAAGAAAGAAAAGGAAAGTAAATGGTAATGTGTTATTAAGAGTTTTCATGCCCATTCGTTCAGTTTAATAATTTTATCTTTATGTACATCGGCGCAATCAAGGACACTCAGATCTCAGTTAATCAAAGAGGATGTATCAGACACATTTTCCCTTGTCACCAAATACCCACTCTCTTTTTGTCTTTTGTTCAAAGATGAAAAAAGAAAACAAATTGAGAAACATCTTCCTTATCATGGGTGATATTACGGAATCAAGGCGTCTAAATGGATAAAGAATTGCCTCTCTAAATCTGGTGTTTAAATTAATTAACTGTAAACAAAATCTAATTCAAGGGTATTATTTGAAAGCGTAATTGCCCACTGGGATTAAAATGGACTCTGTCGGATCTGCTGTCTCCCTACTGGGCAGCCACCTTGCTGCAAACCGCTCCCCTCCAGTCCCTTGAGATTAATATGCATCTTTGAGGAGCAGAGTCTTAATCTTGATTCTTAAAGGACACTTCCATGAAAGCACACTCGGAGAGAGAGAGGAGAGAGGGAGGTCCCCACACCACCTCACCACCAGTCTGCGATTGGACTGCTGTGTCCACCGTGCACAATCCTTGATTGTAAATGTGCCCCCCCCCATCTTTTTTTTTTCACACGCATGATTCCAATCGCTTTCAGAGTCCGGCGTAGGGGAGCGCTTCGGTGTGCATATTAATTACACTTTGGCGATTTGTCGCGTGCAAGCCTCGGCAGTGGTCATGCTGGCTAAGCTGCCTCATTTGAACCGGGGGCCCGGCTTCTCTAGCCCGCTGTGCCCATCAGGGCTCTCCGTCGGGAGGCTCGGGGAGCCTCCGAGATAGGCGGCTTGGTCGCGATTACAGCTCGCGCCGCCGCAAGAAATAAATACCAATTTTCTCACCCCGCGCACCGGCCGACTCCTACGTTTTAAGTGTTGATGCAATGCGATTAAAAGGCAGGGTAATTAGACTGATGTGTTAGCGCATTAGCGGAACAATGTGGAACGGATCTGAAAGTTAGAGACCTAGATCTCACTGGCACTGGCGTCACTGCCAAATGATTCTGAGTCAAACTGTTGTTGTTTTCTCACCCCCGCCCTCCTCCATCACAGACTCTCACACAAACACAACTCTCACACATCTCTGTCTCTCTCTGTAGACTGGACATATTGAGGTCACCCTTTTTATGGAGTGGATTAAGTCCCTTCTAGAATTTGTACATATTGCAGCTACAACGTCCATCTCAACACTGAGAGGCTGACCATAAGGCTTTGAGTGTGATGCTTGCATTGACCATTCTCTCCATACAGGGATGGCCAGTGGCCTCCATAAAGGTACGCGGATTAATAGCAGGAGGACTCTCTGCCCCATGCATCTAAGAAAGGGCCAGAAGAGAGGACTTCACTTTGGTACATTCAGAAGATAGAGGGCTAGGAGGGTGGTGACATGAGGAGGGACTAAGGAGTGTGACAGGGGTGAAAGGGCGCAGCACGTTCTGGACTCTCTGTGTGTCTCTGGAGGGGAGTTGTCATCATCACAAACCTCGTACCATCAGTAGTGACCGCATCAAAAACAACAACAAAACAATCACAAACAAACAAAACATACGTACAAAACACATACAAACATACATGGGCAGAAGGGGCAACTGTTTGACAAGCCTTTCCAGACACCAGAGGCCAACAACACAAGATTCTCAGGTTTATTCCACAGCCATGTCTACATAATGGCACGCTATAACATGAAGATGTCTGTGGGATGATGCCTGCCCCAAAGAGATGAGGCGTTTCAAAGCTGAGACAGGCTAATGCAGATGAAAGCCCAGGTTGCTCTGAGATTTATCATTTCCCCAATTGATCTGTACACTAGGCCATTCTTTACACTACCTCACATTTCTTTTCTAGGAGTGGATAGTGGACTAGAGCTATATAACTCGGTAGCTGTATAATGCCACAAAATAAATATAATACAGTCTGTTGAATTCTTCAAGATTAATGGCACAAGAAAAGGTAGAGGGCATGGCTTCCTAGGTAAACAGAGAACACAGCTCTGTTCTTGTGATAATTACAACCTCACTGGTATCTGAGCACATCTGTTATCATTACTGTCATGAACTTTTTGTTTACTAAAAAAATGCACACATATACACACACACACATACACACACTGGAAGCCACTGTTTGTATGCTATAAAAAGCACGTAGCAGTATGTATGTAGCAGCATGTAGTACAAAAAAAACATTAGTTTAGGAAGCACAATTCACTCAATTTGTAAGAATCGATTCCGATTCACACTGTGTATGCACTTGAACAACTTTGCTGTTTTTTTTTGATAGCTCAGCAGAAAGTGTGTGATAGTTTACCTTGATGAATTAGAGCAGGCTCAATTTAATGAACAAGGGGGGTCACCTTTGTTTCTTGAGGTGACAGACCATATGAGGAAAAAAAAAACACAAACACACACACATACATACATACCCACACACAAACACATATTTTTCTTACTGCCACATGCCTCCTCCTAATAATCAGATTTCTCATCCCTCGCCATAATAGAGGCTAGGGCGGCACCTCATTACCATATCTGGCTAAGGGGAGGAGAGCATCACTTCTTCTTTGGCTGAGAACGGAGGGCCTGCTTGTCTGAGTTGGGGCTGTTTTGCGCATACGTCGGAAAATTGTCTTACAGATATGTAAATGATTCAGGCGAAAATGAAATGCTAAAGTCTACACCATTAGTTTTCCACTTCATAGTCTCCACATGGGGCTGTTAGCGGGATAATGTACCATACAATACATGCTTTACTTTTAATTAATAGGAAAACGTATTTTGAAATGAATATTAAATGTAGATTAATGTGAAAAATCTCTAAGCTCTGTAGTCTTTTTTCTAATTTAAGGCTCTATTACATTGCAAGAAAGGGTGTCTTTCAGCAGCAAAGGCTTTATAAATATTTATAATCAAAAAGCATGAAATCGTTTCAGGGAAGATGACAAATTAAAACTTTACAGTCTCAGAAACAAAAGAGCTTTGTGAAAAGGATATAAGCTATCAAGAGAACAAAGCAAAGAAGGTACAAGGAGATGCTGAATAAGAACAAGAGTTTAGAGTTAAGAACAATAGCAGCTGGTGGGGTGAATGAAGACACACCACAAACATCTACATTCTGGAATCTTCTTCATAGAGATGAATAGTGATAAATAATACAATGGTACAGTGTGGTATATAAACAGTGGCAGATTGAAAGGTCTATATTCACATGCAACTATTGCAGGTACTATGGGAGATGAATATGAGGTCCAGCCACTGTTTTGTTATGCCATAGCACATCTCCTCACATGTGCTCAGTCCCCTGAGCGCCTTGTTTTCTGCCATAAAAACCAAACCCAACAGACAGGTACCCAGCAGGTGCACTGGCTTTGATGCACATGTCACAATGGCTCTGAAGTCCTAAACAATTCCCTTTTGATCTCATCCAACTCTCGGCACAAAGCGAAAGCAAAAAGAACAGCTCCACCACGGCCTGCCCCACCCCCAAAAAGTCTTCACCCCTGCTCCTGTGTGCTCCCCACAAATGCCAGCCTTTATTGTGTGGGAGTATCCAGGTTAAGGCAATCTGCACTCCTCACATTTTATTCCTCTCCTCTTCTTTTCCATCCTTGATGCTTCCTTTCACTCCTTCACAGTACTCATTGGCACAGACCACCATGTCCTCATCTTGCTTGTGAGGGATCTCAAGTCATGGGCCTTGCCACAAAGTTCACTCATTTCTTGGTCTACCGTTATGGTAATGGCGCTTCGCTGTTGCGCTTGTCTCGCTGTCAACATAAGGTGACGAAGCGTCTGGCAGAAGTGTTAAGTAACACATTAGCTGTTTACATCAGCTCCAACAATTAATGCATGTTAATTCTTAATTATGCTAATTTCATCTGAAACGAGCTGTGAGGTTAGCACAGGACGGCTGTCTCCGGCTGGAACCGACACAGACGTGATGCAGACTACACTCTCCAGCTTCCACTCTGATGTCAGCTTTATAGGCTTTGGATGGGAAAGGCCTTATAATGATCTCCACGTCACAGAAGCCTGCTGCAGTCAGGACAGCTGTGGCCCTGATCTGGCCCACATTCTGTTGAGCTGGGTTAGGCGGCTCTCCATCACTGGAACTACCCTCTAGTTAACCCTTAAAGGTGTGGGTTTTTCAACATTCTAACATAAGATCCCGTTCCACAACAATTGAAGGTTCTAAAATTCTATGTTGAATTCAGAGCCCTAGAGAGAGGCTATCTATCTATCTATCTATCTATCTATCTATCTATCTATAAGGCTCTGGTTGAATTCAATGAACCCAGATATTCTTTTGAACATTCATTTTCCAGTCCCATCACACCGGTGTGATGGTACACCTTTAAGGAAACTTCTTTCACAAGACATTACAGTAAATGTAGATGACAACATTCGCTTTTTGAGATGATGCTCCTCATAGGTCCTTCTCATTATGTCACAATATTCAAATTCAATGAACGGAATGCGGAAACGATCTCTGCTCTGGACCGCTTCATTATGTTTCCAGGCGTCTTAACCACAGTAGCTGCAATGGTAGGGGAAGAGAGAGAGAGAGAGAGAGAGAGAGAGAAAACACTGCTCTCTGCCAGGGAAGGTGGCAGAGGAAATATTTCACCTGACACGAGACGAGGGTGGTGCGTGGCACAACCAACCACGACTGGGCCATTAAATATATGTAAATGAAGTGAGACACAAGAGAGCCAGGGCCTGGCTGCACACACAAGGGAGAAATGCATCCTGGGTAGTGATTAATTTATTTGATGATTCCTCTAGTGAGGAATTTTAGGTCACAAATGTAGTGACAGGATGACAAATCACCATTTTAAGGAATTTACTGGGAATCATTAACGAACAATTGTCAGGTAGTTTATGGCAGGCCGGAGAAGACGAAATAAATGTAGATCTTCTTCCTTATCCGAGATGAATTATTAATTGTCTTTTTTTGTTAATGCTTCCATGGTGCTTGTCTGATTGGGTGTAATGCATGGCGTAGTTCTACCCAAATTGTAAATTCATTTAGGAGAGGATTCTGCACAATTAAATTGGCAGTCGGCGGGAGGTGTCGGAATCAACTAGGAGGCTGATGGGGGGGGTGGCAGGAGAGGAGTTCAGCCTGCACATCAGGGCACCTACGCGTATCATCCCTGCTGTGATTCCATTCAAAAGTTTGGAGTTTGTTTCCCATTTAAAGGAAGAGAGAGCAAGTGGAGGAATAAGGCCTATTTGATAAATACACAGAAAAACAGAAATATTAAAGGTGAGGCTTCTTACTTAACTCACATTATATCAGCTCACTGTGTGCACACATTCAGACTGCAATATTGTCACATACCATACATGTTTGTACTTCATTATATTTAGAATATATATTATACATTTTTAATACTGTGCACAGATGACACATGACAAAATCATTCATCCATATTCACATACTGCAACATACTTTATATGAAATATATTTGTGCGTAGAAGCTATTCAAAAGCACCGTACCAAGTGACGGTGACATCACATGCTCAGTTCACAGTGTTGACATACACACATACACATACAGTATTTCACAATTTTGCTGTGTTACCTCACAGAAACATGTCGCCTCTAAGTGCAATGTGACTTGCTGCCCTATCTCTCTGACACTATTAATTAATTCTTTAATTATGCCCGTGATCACACACGAAGGTACAGAAGTAATCAGACTTTGTTTGGCGGTTAAGTGAGACAGATGTTCCAACAAGAGTTTCTGTCAGGCCTGTCGTGCCAGTCTGGGCTGCTGTCTTTGAGCTGGGCTTAAAGCACTGATAAGGCTGAGCGCAGCCGACAGGACGCGCGGTGGCTGTGTACATTAATCAGACAGAACCCCCCCCCCCCTCCCCCGAACACACACACACACCCACACCCATACACTCACATCACACACACACACATTCCCCCCCTGGGCATGTAAGAGCAACTCTATGCTCTATGCTGTGGTAGGGTGACAAATGTCCCTGGTTGAGCAAAGCAGCTTTAATGCACTCCGATATGAGATTTCAGCCACTAACCCTTGTCATGACAACAGACCTGAAGAAAGGTTCATTCCAAAATGAAGAACAGCTTCATCAGCAAAGCAGAGTCTAGCTCCCCAAATAAATGTGCTTTACTTAGTCCTCATGCCTTGACATAGTCGGTTACACTTTACTTGACAGCATCAACATAAGAGCGACATGACACTGTCATGAACATGTCATAAACAAGTCATAAATGTTCATGACATAACGCTTCTGTTATGAAGTGACATTCGGTTTTTGTCATAACAAGTTAGGGTTAGGATTAGGATTAGAGTTAGGATTAGGGCTAGGGTTAGGGTTCATATGTCATGACAGTGTCATGTGTTCATGACAGTGTCATGTCACTCTTATGTTGATACTGTCAAGTAAAGTGTTACCACATAGTCTAATGTAGCCTATTTACATATTCATCTGCACTGAGATCCGTACATATCTATCTACTCTGCACCAACCTGACCAAGTTGTAGGCTTTGTTTGTATGTGCAATGTCTGTTCGTCTGAAAAAGAGGAACAGAAGAGGACAGTAATCATGATAGGTCGCTAAGGTGTGTGTGTGTGTGTGTGTGTTTTGTAAGCTAGAGTGGGCCTATTTGGATGAAAGTCCAGGGCTTTTTTTCTAGTCCCGGTCTGAAGGTTGTGGAGTTTTATTCTGCAATCAAATAACAGAAAAGCAGCTAACAAGCCCAGGCAAGCAGATATACCAAATGGTGACAAAAGACGAGACAGGGGCCTCCAAAGATGGGACTGTGGCATTAACTCACACTGTGAGAGCTTGGACCTGGTTAGCTACTAATGAAAACAAACTACAGTATTTGATGCGGATCTTAAAAAAAAAAAAAAAAAAAAAAAAAAAAAAAATCTGATTTCAATGACCAGTTTGCACAGGCTGATGACTAAGGGCCACATTATTCATACTGCAAGAGGAGCCATTTAATGATGGATCTGAAAGTGCCCGTCTGGGCTGGGCCGGGCTGGGGGAGTGAGGAAACGAGAGGGAGCTGGAGGAGAAGCCGTCCGCCGCCCCTACCCCTTGAGCAGCCCTCGTGAAACGCCATGATTTATGCTATGCAGGGGCAGCGCACCCACATCAGTCTCCCCTGGCCTGGGAATAAATTAAATCAAATATCACAGTGGGGCAACTTGGAGCTCGTCGGATAGATCTGGGTTATTTTGCTCACAAGTTTCAGCCCCTTAAATTAATTACATGAGTGATTACTTTGCTCAGAGAAGAAACAATTGCCGCGCCGAGGTCTGGCTTGTAACACAACAGCCCTATCGCAGCTCAGTGGCACACACGCGAGGCCTATCTTTACCTTGTGGCGGCTTGCTGAGTTTCAGTACTGCAGCAAAGAAAGAGAGAGAAAGAGAGAACACATCTAAATTGGATGCTAAAATTGGTATCTTCTCTTTGGAGAAAAGAGTGGGGGGAGAAAAAAAGAGTTAGCGTAGGTGAGGAATCATCAATTTCTCTTCCTCCCTGCCCTCTTCCTCCAGTTGTGGCCCAAACTGATTTATTGATTATTTAATGGGGTGGTTAATCACTTGTCAAGAAGTCCAAGTTGGCACTAGGCTGAAATACATCATATGCTTCTCTTAAAGAATCATTTAAATAATTACATTCTCAAGTCTTACGTGGCTGCATGACCACCCCGACTAATTTTCTATTTGCCCCCCCCCCATTTTTTTTTTTGGGGGGGGGGGTTGATCTACTGATAAATTGTACAGTCCATGCAGTGCTTGTACAGTACGGTTTTGGAAAATACTCCAGAGCTCTGTGGAGAAAAAAAACAGTTATATAAAAGCAAACAGCAACGCATCGTCGTGAAAAACAGCTATATAAAAGCAAACAGCACCGTCGTCGCCCTCCCAGTAACCTCTGACCTGTTTGTCTTTCCTCTTTAGTCGAAGTCACAAATGAATGCATGAGCAACCCTGGTAATGTTCACACCATGCATCAGATGCAGGCGGCATGTACCATGAAAGTGACTGTGAGCATCTTTCCAGATAGTGGCCAATTTCATGCTCCTCTGGACACTGGCCTTCCGTGCAATCTCACTCTCGTTGTGCTGCAGTAGGTGAGCTCTCCACACACGACGACACGGACGAAAATGATTTCTTAATGGCTTTTTAAAATTATAATGAAATTTCGTCTCTGACAAATAATTATTGCCTATTGAAAGACCTGATCGAGTCTCGTTATTTTTTTGGTTCGGGGAAAGCCGATAAATCAATTTGAATATCGAATAGGCAACCTGCTAAAGCTCAGAACAATCAATGATGCAAGCCAGGCATGTTTACACTTCACACACTCATCAAAGCCTACACGTGGTTCACTTACTTATGTCACTAAAGCTCTTTAAATTTCACGCAATTACACCAAATTCTCGTAGTATTTCCACAGTAAACCTCAAATCGTCAAACACACATTAGACTGGATATCCAGCAATTGACCACCTTTTTCAAAAATCAATCAACAATCAAATGCTCTGCATAAAAAAACACCCTCACTGATAGCAACTGGAATATCTCACTACCTCCACTCCTTGGCTTTTAGCCCCCCATGTTCAGCACTGTGTGGTGGAGAGCAAACACAACGGTCTGTGCAGTACACTGCGAGTACCTCACGGCTTGCTTAACCTCTGCTCTGGATAGCTGCAGTGGCAAGCATCCTCGACCCGGCAGCACTTTTTCCGTGCGTGGCAGTGCAAAAGGTCTGGAGATCAGGGACCAGGCGTAGTTGTGGGCTGGGCGGCGGCCCTAATTGTGTGTTCTTTGTAGGGCTGAAGTTATTGGCAGCTGCCACTGTACGAGGCGCTCCGGCGTCACCCGGCAAAGCTAACCAGAGCACACTAATTGCAATGGCCTTTTCATCATCCAGAATCAACCACTTTCCTACAAGCCCAGGGAAACGGCATCCCCTCAGACCATTAGTGGAGAAGTGAAGGTAACCGCCGGTTGAAATGAGCCACCCCCATACCTCCCTATTTTCTCCTATTCCTTTTCTCCCCCTCTTCCCTTCTTCTCTCAGACAGCCACGGCAGACTATTCATCTCTCTCTTACACACACACACACACAAGCACCCCACCCCCCCAACATACACACACTCAAGCATAAACACACACACACACACACACACACCCACACACACATCCGTCTCACAAGCTATGGGAGCATTTAGCGAAAATGCCCATTGACCTCTCCCCCCTCTCTCTGTACCTGAAAGGCATAACCCGATTTTACCAGTCATTTAAGAGGGTACTTGGCGGAGAGCAGGGGGCACGCTGTGGGCCGTGGGTCGGCCAGTCGGGGTTGTTGGAGGGGGTGCGCCGGGCTGGAAGGGGGTGCAGAGTGGAGCCGGAGGAGGTTGGAAAGTTCAGTGGTACTGCATGGCAGAGGCAAGGCAGGCAACTGGTCCTCCTGACAAGAGATCAATACTGTCCTCCGAGTGGACTGGAGTCAAGCTGCTGGGTCTGACAGGGGGCCGCGTGGCGTAATTGGATCAGGGGGTGCGGAGCGTCACCCCACCCCCGGCCTCCGACTTGCTCCCTTACCCCATCCCCCTCCTCCCCCTCCTCCTCCCGGCACTGTCACAGCTGTCAGATGTCATCCCTGAGCACCGGTGTCACCGCAGGAGGGTAGTGGCCCTCTGCCTGCCTGTCCCTCGCCCCCATGCAAATGTCCACTTAGCAGATGAATGCAGCCGATATTAGGCCCATTCTTCATGCTTTTATGCAAAAGGAGAAGATCTGTGTCATTTGAGAATTTCATGGAAATAAACTCGCCATTTATCGACTGCAGAAAGAATGAAACAGCCTGTAAAAAGTGGAAATGATTCGGTTCAGCTTATTAAAATGGGGTGGGTGGGTTGGTGGTGGTGGTGGTGGGGAGAGGCCCTTGAAGAACAAACAATGAGGGAAGATGAGGATCAGAAGAAATCAGAAAGGAGCAGGTTATGAGCGAAGGAAAAAGGGAGAAACGTGCAGATTCAAACATTTATATCAGTATCTTGTGGGGGTCTCCTGTCCAGAGGAAATCAACAAATAACTGCAATGATACTGCACTGGAACTTTGAGATCTTGGAATATTTTCTATCGTAAATCATGAGGCCAAAGATATCAGTTTAAACATATGTTTTAAGTATAGGCAACAGGCTTTCATCATTTTAAAAAGATGCTTTGTAAGTCATAAAAGATTCAACAAAACATAAACATAGAGGAAGCGCATAGAGAATAGAAATATGTAAGATATGGCATAATATGGCTTAGTACATAAGAGGAGATTTCATAAATCGATGTACAGAAAATTGCTGACCATGACTAAAAAGCTTTTTTCATTCTAACACTTGGTGGTAAAATGGACTCCTTTTTTCATCAAAGAAACTAAATACTTGTGGAATTACTACACATCACATGGCTGAGGGAGAGGGAGAGAGAGAGAGAGAGAGAGAGAGAGAGAGAGAGAGGAATTTTCTATCTAGTAGACATCAGAGCTGAGTGGATTAGAGTCTGGTTGAACATTAAAAGGGAATCCATATGCAAATTTACAACACCAATTAGAAGACACTGTTTGTGATGTAATCCTCCAAGAGATTCTCTACCCTCCATTTCCTCATGCTTAATCAAATTAAAAGCTTAAGCTGCTGCCATTGTGAATGATACACATTCAATTTACTTCAGCTTGGGCGAATCATGAGGCTTTTTTGTTGCCATTTTATTTTAAGCCACATGACAGTGGCGACCACTACTCAAATTAGCTGTATTCATGGAACAAAGGAACACAAAGAAAGAATACATCTTTGATTTCATTCTAGAGGTCTCAGTCATTCTGGAGTGTCTAATACGCAGAAGCTGGGGAGGGTGTTGAGGCTAAGAGGCAGGAACTGAAAGGGACAAGGAGAAGCACATCTGTTGTATGTCACACAGTGGGCAGACATGGGTCTGTGGTTGAAAGACTAAAAGATGGCTTTAAAGCACTGTGGTGGTGAAGTCAGCTCTCCCAGGCAGAGCCCTGGGTGCAGACAGCACACAGCGGCACCAGAATCACTATGGCTCTCTGTGTCAGCAGACCTCCTCTAGCAGAGACCGCAGGTTCACCTCTGCCTTCTCTACGCTCCACTGGCCCAGAGGATGTGCTTAACAAATGGGGGGATGAACAGAGAGAGAGAGAGAGATTGAGAAGAGAGAGAGAGAGAGAGGAGAAATCCATGAAAACTTCAGGGGCTGTGGCTGGCCTGTGCTAAGTGATCTGTATTCCCTGTGAATCTGCCTGTTCCCTAACCCTGTGAAATTAACAGCACCTCCTGACTCGCCGGCCCCTGACCTCACACATAATGCCAAATTCAGAGCGCACCATGCATGAGTGTGCCTGTGTAATGCACAGAGCCCCCAAAACGTCCACGTCAATGTTTTCATTAAACAGACCCTGTAGACGCAACACTGGCTTCTCAAGCCAGAGGCCACAATATGAACACAAAATAACAGTTTCACAGGCACGGGCAGCGGCAACATTTTTTTCTTCAATTTTCTTCATTTCCATAGACTATGGCCAGGTTTATTTCCTTTGTTGTCAAGGTTGCATATAATGCTATACTGACTTCAAATGCCTTTTCTGAAACTCCCTAAAATGGACTACTGGAACAACACAAATCTTACAGGATGTGAAAGTTTTTTTCTCCTTTCTTTTTTTCTCTCAACATGGATATTGAGGAGCATTAAAACTGTGTGTGTGTGTGTGTGTGTGTGTGTGTGTGTGTGTGCGCGCGAGGGGCTGGCCAAGGTACGGTGTTTAGTGAAACATAATTTCCCAGATACCACCTGGAGTATGACAGCAGACAAGATAACGGGGCACAGCCTCCCGGAGTCTGGCGCAAAGTAAAGATTGGCAGCTGGAAGTGGGGCTCACGGACTGACCTACAGCAGAGCCCTCTCCTCACCTGCGACTCATAATCACCACTCAGGGGGAGCCACGTGCCTCAGTAAAAGGCAGCAGCAACCATTAGGGAGGTGCTTAAAACTCCACTTAAATATCACTTTATAGGCTATTATTTAAACTATGGTTTGGTATTTAAGTGACACTTTCAGGGGGCCCCTTTCTCCTCGTTTGGTAATTCCTCTGCTTACTGGCAGAGGAGAGGACTGTGGCACCAATGTGACAAGGAGGGCCAAAACAGGAAGAGCTAACCTGCATGCGATAAGTTGTAATATATGTGGAGCCATATCCTGATGCCATTATATGAAAACAGGGAAATGGGCTTTCTGTTTATGATGGAAAGACGCAAAAGTTTTTTTTTTTTAGGTTACAGCATCCACATGCTTTGCAATGCATGACCACTGACTTGTGACTCACCCACATCTATTTGTGATCTGCTTTTCTCAGAAAAACATACGTCATATGTTGGGCAAGGACAGCACTTTACTTGCATTGTTTTTTTTTTTCTTCTTTCGCTTGCTTGTTTGTGTGACGCCCACCACTGCTGATGCTGCCGCTGATGGCATGAAATGGCAAGTCCGGCTTGTGTGTGTGTGTGTCTGTCTGTCTGTGTGTGTGTTTGTGTATGAGCACGAACTGGTCCCCCAGCAGGATGAGCGTGGATCAGTGGAGACAGAGGCTTCCCTGAGGTCAGCCGCCACCACGCCAGCGCTGATGTGATGTGGAGCTGGGGTGATGGTGTGTGAATAAGGGGACCGGATGGAGCGTCCCCTCATCATGGACACGCACGGAGGCGGTGGCGGCGACGGAGCAGCTCAACCATTTACAGATGGCTGCCCACGAACCTGACTCGGAGCAGGAGTGCTTGTGTGGTGACCGGCTGGATTCCTGTCTCTTGGACGGCCTGGACTGTCTTCAGCCTGTCTGCTCTGAAGTGACACATGGCTAAATCAATGGCAGCAGCACTGCTGCCCATGATCTCTTTTTAGCCACAGAATAAGCCACATTTATTATTTTAAAACATTCATACGGAATGTTGGTGTGCATTTGTATATTTTACAAGTTTTCTTATTGCTTGGTCAGACTTAGTGTTATTTCATAATTATATGAAATTATGTTTATGTATTAAATAACTGCAAATTAATGGAGCTGGCCTTCATCCTCATGGCAAAGGCATCACTGGCTGACATTTTGCACCTGTTATACTGTAAAATGTCTGATGTGTTGCAGACATCCACCGAGCCATTTGAGGAACAATGAAACTCGTGGCGAGTGAGACGAGGTGAGCCAACGTATCTCACCACTCGCCGGTTCAGCAGAAATACCAAGGGCAGGTTGGGAAAACTGTGAATCGAGGTTAGAAGCCAATCCACATATTTGTCAGACCTGTCACACAGTCCATGAACCAGCCAATCACAAGCTGCCTAATTAGACAGTTACACCTCTGGCTTTAAAGAAGGAGGATGTAAAAAGAGAGAGAGAGAGAGAGAGAGAGAGAGAGAAAAAAGCATCAGAAAGGAAATGATTCCAAGCGACTTGAGCAAAATGTGTAGAGTTAATGGGGTGAAGGAGTGTATCCTTAAACCCTCCCCCAGTTGGAGAACACATTCGCTGGGATCTTACTTTAATGTTGCCATGAGTGAGCAGAGATATGAGGCTCTTAATCGAAGTCATTAATTTCAGTAGAACTGTTTCAACCAGACGGAGCTGACAGTCCTCTCTGTGTATCTCTCGCACCCTTAAGCATGACAGTCTCCTCATACCAAATAATTGTTTCAAGTGGTCTAACTGAAAAGAGAAAAAAGAAAGAATGGAATTTACATTTCGGTCATGCATACAGCTGAATATTGTGTGTGTGTGGGGGGTATGGCATGAACAAGCAAGTGTCCACCCCCAGAATGCAATATGAGAACTTTGACTGGAGAGATGGTGAGGTTGAGGGACATTTTCTATAAGTTGGAAGACGCCCTCTCTGTCTTGCCCCTGCCAAATGAATTCATATCCTCTGTTTATCATTCATATCGGTGTTTATGCATAATCACATCGCACAATATATATAATTCAGTTTAATCAACAGGCTTTATCTCAGGCAAACGCAGTTTCTGTCAGAGTTTGTCTAATATGAGGCAGGCCATGAGGGAAGGCTTGTCAATGTTTGCCAGTGAGTTTGCTCAAGGATGAGAGTCTGATGAATCTCCCACCTCTCTATATATATGCAGGGGACTTGATTTTAATTCACTGTTAAAAAAAAGATATGCTGCATACAAAAGCCTTGTGCGGCTTTGAAACTCTTAAACATTTTTTTCTGCCTCAGAAAGGTTGAATTAAAGATGTGACTATCTCACCATATGCAAAAAAAGAGAAAGTCTCCTGGAGTAATTCTTTCTTTATTAACCTCTATTGTCTCCTGACCGAGCCTCAATCCTTTCTTAACAATGAAAGCAAACATCAATCCGATGTATTCTCTGCACATATTCTCCCCTTCACCAATGCATTATTTCCAGAATAAACCCTAAAATCCTTATTTGCTTTTTGTTTATGGAGATTTTGCATGCTAACAAAGGGGCCTTGCAACTCATGGTGGAATTCCAAAGAGGAGGGGGAAAAAATATGATTTGGATAAACTGCATGGTTCATTCCACATTAATTCTTTATTCAACTGGCATATCATAGAAATTTTAACAGTCATAGCAGATTAACCTCGTGTGTGCTCTCTCTGCCATTCTCTCTGATAGATTTACATGCATCAGGATCAGAAATGGCTGTTTGGAGAGAGACAGACGCTTCCCCTCATTCAGCCCATTTCTCAGAAGGCTGACCTCCTCCTCGTGAAATAATCACAACTGTTATGTTGGAATATTTAGGCATTAATAATGAATTGCTGGTGGTTTGGGCCATTCTCTCTTCAGAAATAAGCCCAGGTGACCTTCTGTTCACTGCTCCTCACCCAGTCACAACAGACGCATTGGAGGTGAATGGCAGCCTATGGCAGTGAACAGACCTTCTAGGCAGGGGATATCATGAGATATCATGGGCATCCTTATTGGCTCACATCCGAGGTAACAAGTTACAGCTTTTTAATATGGCACATTCCCACTTGTTTTATTAGAAAAAGCAAAGATTAATCTAACTCACAACAATGTCATGTTTTTTTTTTTTTTTTTTAATCCTAGAGAGCTCCCACCTCACAGTTCTCTGAAACCATTCACTGCTCATCTACTCTATGCACGTAGTGTTATTTTTGGTATGTTTGAAAGTTCAGTTATGGAACCACTGAATTTGTGAAGGCTCTCATGTTTAGTATGAAATCCTAAATGATCCTAGATGTTTCATTTGTAAAGGTTGCCATCCATATAATATTCTGCTCAGATTACAAAACCACTGATCAACTGCAATTAAACTGATGAATATGTAATACCCGCACTTAGTTAATTCCTATACCTATAATGTCTGGACAAAGAGCAAATATCATTTGCACAGTAGAGATATCTCTATAGTTTGGAAAAAGAGTCTGAATATGAATCAACTACTATAACTCAATACCCCAGATGGACATCTCAACACAGACAAATACCATTTTTGTTTTTTAGGTCATATCCATTTTCTATTTTCTTAGTGGTTAAAATGGCATATCAATCATCCAGTATGTTCAAAACACATATGCCACATGTATGTCAAAAAATACAAATAATTTGAGTATTAATAATTCATTGTGCATTTTGCATTGTGGATTAATCATCTTTGTCCTTCAGTATGTCCTTCAGCCAAAGTTGTTGACAGTTGGAGTTGGTGGGTGTTGGAGGGACTCAATTGTCCCAGAGATACGGCCCCTCACAATATCCTGAGTACTTTACCTAAATTTGCAATGGTGAATCTGGACAGGACTCACAATATTCAACTATGGATTTTTGACTGCATATGCAGTGTAGCGCCCGAGAGATGTGGACAGGCAGATAGCAAGCCTCCACACAAACATGCGCCGTCTCTTCACCTAATAAATAATCGGACACCCGTCAGGGGAGATATAAGCATGACTCTCCATTTACTGATACACTTTGTCTGTAGGAGAGAGGAGAGATCCCCTGAATGTGCGGAGGAAGATAAGTGGCAGTGGAGGGGTGTCCAGTGCAGGTTATTTACTCTTAACAGGTAGTCCAATAGGAGAGATCTAATTGACTCTTAACAGTGTGCGGGGATTGCCACGCTGGTCCCTGGGTAATCTCCATGAGCCAGGTTTGCAAGGGCAAACCACGGCAGGGTCCGAATTGATGCTGACTCGTCCGCCACATCAATTACAGCCCGCTGCTTCATTTGGGGAGGACTCCGGAGCCATTATCTGATTCGGGGACACTCCTGGCACAAACCTGACGTGTCAGGGGTCGGGCAGGGCAGAGGCGGTGTCCGGTCTGGGCCCAGCCCCCCCCCAGCAAGGGGCCAGTGCTTCAGGCCTGGTGATTAAGGATCCCCTGCGGAGGCTGGCGGTGGAGAGAGGTCCACTCTGTAGTCCAGGCCTGTCACTCAGTGGCACCGCGCACAGCCGCACACACAGTAGGGGAAGGAGCGTGCCTGAGACTATAGTTAGAACTCTGGCATTTTACGCCCTGCATCTCCTCTCTTCACGGCTGTTGCTGTATCCCTCTCTCTCTCTTTTCCTCTCTCTCCCCCTCTCTTTCCCTCTCTCTCTCTCTCTCTCTATACCTCCCTCTCTCTGTCTGCCAGGCAGTCTTCTGTGCACAAGCATTTGCACGGTCTTAGTGATGTTTACTTCACGGCTGAAAACGACACTGCCTCCATAGCAATAAATGCCAAGTTACACCAGTACACATCACATGGGACCGGACTGAGAATAGTATAGTGCAAGGATATGTGACTACATATAATCCTTATCCTCTCCTACCTTTGCTGTTGCTTACTCTAGTACTGTATTCGCATGGGACAGAAAAGAAGATATTTGCAATGCATTTACATAAGCTGAAAGCTGAAAGTACACCACTACAGGAGTAAAAGATTCATGATTGACAATGAGAGATAAGGCTCTAATTTGAGTCTGCAATGCGCACTACGTACGGCTACCTTGCTGTGGGAATCACACAATATATGAACATTATCATTTATTGACACATTGCAATGTAGCAGAAATCAGTTGAGTAATTTGTAGCTTTTTATTTACATCTAGAGAAACATGAGGGAGTTTGTTGCCTATGATTTGTAGAAGGTTTGGCACTGACCCACCACTGCTTGCTTGTAGTGTGGTGATGTGTGGTATCAAATCAGCAAAATGTTTTGCCCAGCTCGTTGAATTAGCTTTAGTTTGTGTGGGTCGATATTAACTCATTGAATTGTACAATGCATGTCATACAGAGTAGACCCCATAGACACAAAAGTCAGAAAACAAAGGTTAGAGTGTAGAACGTTAGAATGCCCAAATACTACAGTTGTTAGCGAGTGAGTACACCTTTAGATTTAGATTTCAGTAGACCTTTACATTGCTGCATCCAAAAGCCTCAGCCTAGTGTCCTTGAAGGAGCTGTCGTGTTGTCTTTGTGCTGGTGGCCAAGCAGCCTGATCAGCTGGGTGCCATCGTTTGGAGTTAACTAAAGCCGCCTGTCTCCAGCCAAGCACCAGTCAGAGCCACCACCACAACACACACAGATACTCGGCCAGGACAGCGGGGAGCTGACACCAGGCATTAGCCACGCGGGCGCCCTGAGAGGATAACACCACCAACTTCAGCTCCTCCGCCCCAAAGGGTGACCTCCCACAAGCACCCTCGCCCCTCTTCTCAGGGTCCAGTGGCCCAGCCAGTCGCATGGACAAAGCCCATCGTGGGTAATGCGCCACACACGTGTTGTCTCTGAGACAGCCAGTCAGTGAACACCTCAGCCACTCAGCTCTGTTTGCGCCTTTATCGTGTGCTGCACTGCATGCTCACTGCTAACTGATCGGCCAAAATCTCACCACCTTCCTGAGATGTTGTGATTATCATTGATTAGAGGTTTCATAGCTACAGTACACTTTCCCAAAGATAAACATAATTAAGCTTTTAATCTTCAACATACTCATCTACTGACCAATCCCGTAAATAGGGGAAATGGAAATTATTTTCCTTTCACCAAAATAAACACCGACTGAATAAACTAGACTGCATTTCTGGCGGGAACTGCGAAAGTGTGCTTGCCCTGGTCTGGTCACCAACGTGAGCAGACAGTGGCATACGCTATGCTGAACCTGGCTTGATCCAGGCATTGTAACAGTGCCTTTCAGTGTTGGAGCAGTGGCAATATCTCAAAAGCTCTAGGAGAGGGCTATTCAACTATTGGCTTGCGGGTTGAATGCGGTTCGTTGGATTTTACCTTTGGCCTGCCTTCGAATTTAGCTTCTATGACTGAGATCAAATCAGTAAAATAAAATGACAGCAGTGATTGGCTGCAAAAATAAATAATGTCACGCGTCTTGCGCCTTTTTAAACTGGGCTATCAGGTAACCCACAGAGAAATTGAAATGATGAAATAGTCATGACCAAAGCATTAAAAAGCTGCTTGTTTGTCAGGATACTTTTTCACTGATTTATTTTAAAAAATATGAGCTATGAGTGTGAATGTTATATATTCCATCCGACAAATTATTGGTTTATTTGACAAATCTATATGGATTTGCTCTATAAATTATGTCTTTTGGGATTGTTTTGTGACCTGGGGTTTTTTGATTTGATGTAGCCTATCTCAGATGTATCTCATTTGGATTTCTAAACCACTCTATAAACTGTATACTACTGTCTACATTGCACTATAACCTGTCTCTGTATATTTCATCACCTTTTCTATACTTTGCATTGCAACACAGCTCAGGGTCCCATTAAATGGATAGTTGGCCAAAGGCCAGTTCTATCATTGTCAAGCGGGCATATCGTGGAATTCTGATAAACCTTCTTATTTGAAACATCTCTATTTTACTTAGCCCACTTCCATACAGTGGGTCCCATTAAGAAGTGGCCACTTCATTCGCAACATTGATTCAAGCAGCATTATTAAATTAATCGGTCACCATATGCCTACGTTTGCAAATAAAACATTTTAATTTTATTCACATGAAACGTTATATTTAATGTACATGTTGACAATGAGTAGGCTAGTTTTGGTTGTTGGTGGTGTTATTGCATCCCTTAGTTATGCATGCAAGTTCCCTCGCGATTGGAAGCTCCTGTAGACAATAGTAGACGCATTTCAAAACATTGCGTTAGGAGTTAGGAGTCCTCGCCACTTCTTTTAAGCTGTCACAGACTTAGGTGCTACTTTTAGGGCTAAAGTGCTTCGTGAATTACTGTTAGTAAAAAAAAAAAATAGCAGTCCTAAAGTTGTAAAGTCCTAAAGTGACAAAGTTACGAGTGCAACCATCTCATATCAAATGACCATGGCATTATGCTAAACAACATAAATCCCAATTAGCAATATACTGTACATCTCCTCCCTATAGCTAGCCACACAAGAAACTAGATGTACCACATAGCGGTACAAAATATGACCGCCGCTCAGTCCTTTACATCCGTTCCGCGAAAATAAATCACACTTCAATTTGTCTCCATATTTTACTCCATCCCCCACTCTTGAAACTTTTGTGTATGCTTGTTTGGCATGCCTGAGTGTGTGTGTGCGGCTGCACAGAAAGTAGCCTACTGGTGCTGAAAAGGTGAATAGATTGTAGAATAGCCAAAGAAGATGTAGCATTGTTATAAAACCTTTAAAATCTCTAAACAATCACAAGTAGGGCAGTTCATCACAGTTCATCCATTGCAACTGGATTGATGAAAGGTCACTTACACCTGTAGGCTACATTGTATTTGGGAAAAGCAAAAGGTATCAGCATAATGTTATTTATTTATGTATTTATTTATTTATTTATTAATAAACAAAAACATCTCTGTCAGTTCCATGCCGTTTTCAACAGCTATCAAAAACCAAGGTCATTTTTGGATGGATGGATTTTTTGTGAATGTTTCTTCTTCTACATAAGATTTTAGTAGGGCTGTCAATCGATTAAAAAAATTAATCTAATTAATTACATACTCTGTGATGAATTAATCTAAATTAATCGCATATATATTTTTTGCTGTGAAAGTATTTTAAATATTTAAATTCAAATGAATCATTGATTAATCAGTATTAGTGACATTAAAGTTCAAACAATCTTTTATTATTATTTTTACTGTTCAAATAATTGCCATAATAATCTATGATATGACCTAATATGCTGAGGAAATAAATTCAAAAGGGCTTCAGGAATAAGTTTTTTTTTCACATACATGGCATTTCATGCCACAGATATAACCTGGGGAACACAATGAAAATAAACACTCCCCTCAATGTCAACACGTATTTCTTTGCATTGATGTGCGACTAATTGATGAACTCTGGTGATATGCAAATTCCTTGCTGCAGACATTGCAGAGGACTTTATTTTTTATCAACACCATCAGGCCATTTTTTAAAAGTAAATGTTCCAATCAATGATCCAGGCAGCACGTTTTCTTTTCTCTCCTTCATTTTACAGTCTAATTTTTACTGACTAGAACGGCTCGGGGTCAAAGGTCATACGGAATCGATTAATCTGCACTAATTTTTTTAATCAGTTATTTTTTCTCAAATTAATTAATCAAAATTAATCAGTTATTTTGACAGCCCTAGATTTTAGTCATCTTTAGTTCATGTGATACTTTATTGTCAATGCACAAATTAAGTAACAGTAGTCTGAAACGTTATTGTTAATGCACAAATTAAGTAACAGTAGTCTGAAACGAAATGCTGTTTTACATCTAACCAGTGGTGCAAATAACTGACATGTCCAAATGGGCCTTGATGAAATTCGTCACTAGACTGTTCATACACATTTTAACGGGCCAAAGTTAAAGAGCTGTTGTCCGTTATTGTTAGTGCAAATATAGGCTGATTCATGTTCCCTTGCATTGTGTAACTGAGGTCCATGGCTAGTCTTAGGGGTGGGCATATCGATCCAAATATCGATAGTATCGATACCAACATTGGTATTGGTATCGGATCGATACCAGCGTGATGGGATCGATACTGTAATTTCTGTTCACTTCTAATCTAATCTAATTCTAATCTCTCAATTTGTTCAAAATGCATTGTTCCTGTTTCACCAAGGGCTAGCCTACAGTCATGCAAACACCATTTCTTTCACATATTGCATGCCCGCTTTGCAATGTTTTGTTGCTGAAATATTTGTAAATTATTAACAGTGGAAATCCTAAAATCATTAGTGGTCATGGAAATGTATTCAAATTTAGCATGTTTTATTCACGTCATAAATCATGACACACTGTTCTCCCCTACATAAAAGTATATATGAACGGCTTTAGTTACAAATATCAGTATTGGTATCGGTATCGGCAATACTGGCCCTATATTTAATTGGTATCGGATCGAAACCAAATTTTACAGTATCGCACACCACTAGCTAGTCTGGCTTTCACCAGACCAAGCTCAATCTTTTAAGAAATCAAAAAATAAATAGCGGGCAGATCAGGCTGGGTTCACCCAGCCTAGTCCATAGCAGACATCCCAAGTCTCCCGGAAGTTCAGGGAGTCTCCCGCATATTGATAACAGCTCCCTGATGCCCGCAAATTAGATAAAATCTCCCGGAATCTAGAGCGAGCAAACAAGAGCGTGCACATGAGACCGAAACTTCACAAATCGTGTGTGCATCTGAGTGTAGCGCGGCACACGGGGATAGAGAGAGAGAGAGAGAGAGGTAGTGCGTGGGTGCCTGTTCAAGACAGAAAGCATCCTGATTGGCCTGTTTCAGTTCAGTTCAGTAGGAACAGGAGCGTCATGGCAGAGGCAGAGTGCCCCCCAAAAAGGAACATTCACATCAGACTACACGAAAGTGTACCCTTGTCATAAGAGTTCAAAATAACGATAGTCTTGCATTTTGCATTGTTTGTAAAAGTGACTTTAGCATTAGCGGGTTAAATGATTGCAAAAGACATGTTTAGGTGAGTTTAACAAGTGTCATTTCATGTGCACATTATTCATGACTAGCCTACTAAATGGCTATTTGCCAAGGCTACATAAAGACCAAACTACCAAAATCTACATATTTTATTATCACAATTTCTAACTATAGGCCTTCCTTATTTGGTGGGCTGAGTATGGACAATTAATTAACAAACATAGGCTATTCATCACTATATTTTTTTTTTATATTTATTTATTTATTTTATTAAAAAAAAAAAAGAAAACACATTTTTTTTTTTTTTTTTGGGGTACCTCCCTGAAATGGCTTATTGCAGGTTGGGATGTCTGCCATAGGCACCCGATATTGTTTAATTTTCCGATTGAGATATCCACGCTCTGGCTATTCTAAATGCAAAAATGCATCAGGGAGTTATGACAAAACTGTAACTAACAAACTAGATCCTAATAGAAAGCTGTTAGCTTCCCTAAGCTACAGGTAGGCTTATAAGGTAGGCCTATTTACAACATAAATTGTCAATAGGCTATGCTGGCTACACAAATAAAATCTCCTTTGAAACCAATGGCTTACGCCTTAAGTATCAAAGTACTGCCAATCGTGGACTTAAACTTCCATATCCATGAGTCAAAAAGTTGTGAAGTAGCCACTTCTAAATGGGACCCACTACACAGTAACTTAAGGTGTGTTGCTAAAGCAGCCATAATGAAATGAAGGTGTCATTTTTTGGATACTTCACACACACGTGCTTTTTAATTTCACAGACTAAACTACCAAGCTGGAATCAAAGCACATCGATTCCCCTCTCACTGCACGCATTTAAAACAAATAAACAGGCGTCTCAGTCTCATGCATGTATAGGCAAAACTGTATCAGACCGGTGTAACGTTGGTAAATCTTCCATTGCACAGAATGATTTTTGTAGCATGTGCAACAACTGACAGTCGAAAGATACAATTAGCCTACAGTGCTGCTATCAATTTGCTTGGTATAACCGCATTTATAGTTTTCTACAAATGCAATCAATCAAATTGGCCTCCCATCACTCAACCAACGCTAACGGTAACATTACCTAGGTCCTTATTGATATTATAAGATTAACGCATTCCTGCAGTAAAACCAAGCATGTCTGATAAACATCCTCAGATTTATTTCGGCTTCAAGAAGAAATGAGAATTACATTTCATGTGAACATCGTCCTATCCTTATTAGACGTTCTCTGCGGTAAACTACAGTCCTTGTAGGAACCATTGTTTTTCCAACCCACTTTTAACTTCCAACAAAATTACGTCTCACTGCAACGATGCACCATCTAGTGGACAAACGACTATTTATCGCCAATACTGGAAATGCAGCCATGATGATGATGATGAATATTTGGCTTTCTTTTAATCCTACTGAATTTGTTATTATGTATCGGCTGTTCTAATACCGATAGTATGTGGGGGCCTGTGTGTGTGTGCATGTGTATATGTGTGCACCACCATCTACAGGCCAATGAGTACGACGGAGTATTAGGGCCACACATGAAGGAAAAAACACCCACAAAATTTCATGTGCACCGGTGTTTCAGTGTCCCGGGTATCGTTGACCAAAAATTCAGGAAGTAGATGACGGGAAAAAAAAACAAATATTAACTATGACAATTTACATTATATGACCGCTTCGCTAGCTTTGCGAATGACTCATTATGTCTGTAACGTTAACTGTATAAAACACTTACTTTCATAAAGGACGCACACCATCCAGCACATACACATGGAAACCGATATTTTAGGTTCTTGGCCACAAACTCAAAACGTGTCTCTCTGTTCTAGAATCTTTGCTCTGAAGGCTGCGTTGCTAGGCAACATCAAATAAACGAAATGAGAGTCTTTTCAAGGTATTAAAAGTGTACGTGTGATTACGAATGGATGTGTGTGGTTTACAATTAGAATAAACAAGAAATAACATTTCCAATAATTTCCCATTATAAATTACATAATATGTGCACCTTCCTTACTTGTGAAGCTCACATAATTCTAATGATGTCACCGTATGTATGTGAAATGTATTCAGATGCGTTCAGATGTATTTAACATTAACGTGACATTTCTGCTTGTGTCGTCAACTCCATGCTTTGAGGAAAACAATCTTTTTATCATAGTTTCCTCTTCAGTGAGCGATTACCAGGTCGTTTTTGTAACAGAGATGGCTGTTTATTGTCCCTAGGTTTACAGAAACACATTCATATTAATACGTATGGAAATCAAGTTAACGCTGCCGACCACTGTTTGTCAATTACATGGCCCAGAATGCCTTGCATATCTTTACAACAAAACAACACAGTAAAACCTAAATGCCCATAAACATATGAATTTACATACTTGTAACATTTTTAATAATACTCTCCCATCATGATATTTAACAATAATGAAAAATTAAATTTGAATACCGTCAATGTGAAAATAACTGTACTACGTCAGCAATAAATAGCTAATGTTCTCCTTGTCATTTCAGTTCGTAAGTCCACACTATCCCATGGCTGAGCAAGGATTTCATGATTGGGCAAGGCTGCCCGGAGACATTGTGGCTGCCCAGAGACATTGTGCATACTTGGAAGGCAATGTGATATAAGTGCAACTGCAAAGGTGAAAGTTGATAGTTACCAAATTCCTGTGGGTGGTTTGCCAAATGCTGGGAACTTTTGGAATATTTCTTTTTTTTTTAGCTTATGCACCCTCACATTGGAGTCCCGAGTTCATATACAAAATTTGGTATCGATATGTGACAGTGTTCCTGAGATATGGACGACTTCCTGTTTCGGAGCTTCGCGCCGATTTCGTTTGGCTGTGACGGGCAAGCGCTTCCGAAAATCAAAAATCCTTCTGGTAACTTTTTGCTTGGTCCAAGGATAATGTACGTCAAGTTTCGTGGCGTTCGGACCAAATTTGTGACCTGTGAAAATTTAGTTTTGCTTTCTGTTCAATCCAATATGGCGGACAAATGACACGCCCACCTGACGTCATCTTCGCGAGCAACTTACACCGGTACTGAACGGACGTTTTAAAGTTGGAACGGTGTCTCTGTCTCAAAGGGCCTAGGCGCTAGAGCTGCGCTAGAGGGAGACGGGAAAAATAATAAAACTTAAGAACAATAAGTGTGCTGCTTTGCAAGCACACTTAATAATAAACAGATTTTATTATTTGTACGGAAAGTGACAGAAAGTTAAACCACAATATGTACTCTTTATGTGCCACACATCCATAAAGCATCATGGGTGCACCTTCATCTGAAGGATTCACAAAGATGTATTGCTAAAGAGAGGCATGGCCCAGATGTGACCATCTACCCTACCAGTTGATGTTTTATCAGGAGGTGGCCAGTGCTTTGTCAGCCCTCGCTGACACACACACACACACACACACACACACACACACACACACACACCTCAGTAGAGACTGATCTGTGGGGCATCTGAGACAACAAAGCACCATTTGACTGGCTGGCCATCCACAGGAGTGTCTGCTCTTCCTGTCTTTGATGTGCCAAGGGTTTATTTCATCAATTATTAATCAAAGTTGGGTTTAAAACTCAAAGACACTCTTTTCAACAGGTTTTGTTTTTTTCCTTTATTCTTTTTTTTTAAATTAAAGATTGACTTGGCTGATTTCAATATGTCAGCGTTTAGCATTATCTTGATAATAAGACTAAGTTCAACCATTTGTAGAGGTCACTTCTACAGTATTTTATCTATGTCCATTGTCCATCGCACAGCAACTTAAAAGAAAACTAAATAAGTAAAAATACACAGCAAAAATATAACTGAAATTTATGTCGGACAAGTTGACTTTATTTTGGGGATGTTAAACATAAAATGTCCCCAGCTCCAGCAGGCGCCAGCAGTCAGTATGCACTGAAGAAGTGGAGATGACAATAGAACCATATTCAGGCCTCATTCACAGGTTTCCAGACGTGTGTATCAGTGTACACATCACCACCCAACCCACGCCACAGGGGCCCACAAAACCAGTTCATTTGACAGAATTGATTCCAGGTCACTTTTCAGCCCGAATCCCCCAATTCCATTTATGAATAAAAATAGTGCCTCTTGCAACTCAATTCAAGCATTCTATAAAAAATTCATCCATTCTTTGGAAATTTCTGCCATTCTGCACCCGCCAAGCCAACCCCAACCCAACCGAACGACCGACCGCCCTCCCCCAACCCCTCCTTCTTTCATTGTTAGACAAATTGAAGTGTGCACTCGGAGGGTGGCCCGTGGTAAACAGAGAATCCATTTACCCATTCCATCCTGTGCTTGAGAGGACAGCCTGAGCCTTCAAAGAAGCCCAGCAACAATGTGAGTGACATCGGGTCATTCTGCTGTCTCGCAGTCACCTGGCTGATAGAATTGTTCTCGGTCCAGATAGGAGGGCCTGTGAAGCCGCTCTCTGTCATGGCCATATCTTATGATTGATGGCTCCATGGCCAGAGCGGACCTGCCCTTTTTAAATAATTTATGTTGCTATCGCGATGGACAACTAGCTTATAACCGCAGTTGTTATTTTTACATTGACTGGAGGGATCAATACTTTAAAGACTCGAGATGGCCACTAATGAACGTCTTAACAAGATCTCTGGGGTATAAAACAATTGTGTGGTGTTGCCTCAGTCCTGTAAAAATGAGGGGAAATTCACCAGGTTTCCTTTTAGAATTTAAATTGGGGGATTGAAAAGGCCTAACCTCAATTATTTGAAGGCAATCTAACCTTTTGGGTCGGAAAAAAAAACCCTTCTCATTTCTTTACCCTCTAACTGTTTCTTGATGCAGCCATTGATAATATCTGAAAGTGATAACTAATGTTGAAAAACATAAGCTGCATAATACTTTGGAACAGTACAGTAAGTGTTACATGTCGTAAATCAAAGCCCACTATTCGTCCCCCTTATAGCAAAGTGACAAATTAGCCAAACAATAGTGTTTGAATTCTTATTAAATTTGATTAATTCATATAATTAGTTGATCACACAACAGCTCGTAAAATATAGTAAATTAATTTCAGTTATGTGATTAATTTGTGAAACACTTGAATTAACATCAATAAATCAATTTGTGAATCAATTACATTATCATTTTTAAATACAGAGTTAATAGTGTACTTTAACTGGTGGTTTAGAAGTGATCATCTATCATTTGACACGAGAAGGAGAACGGCTGCAAGGGGGAAGCTCCAATGATCAATGATCAATGATGGCGCAGTTCTGAATCTGTCCCTAATGGGTCAGAACACTTAAGATCCTCACATAACTTCTCACGATATTACTCACATCTTCCGTTCAAGTACAACCCATCATTTAAGTCCATATACGGAGCATGTGTGATAACAATGTATCAGTACAAGTAGCAAATAATCCATATTGTGGCCACTGTCTTCACATTGACCCAAGGGAGCTCTCACAATCATTTACCAGCCTCTACCCTGATCTCCCCCCAAGCATGACAGGCTCCTCGGCTCTATAACTCTAACCAGTCAGCATCTGCTCCCAAGCACTCTATGAAGGCTTGAGGATCGCCGAGAGTAACACTTGGAAAGCGAGAGATCATCAGGGCAATGGTGCCAACAGACAGGGACGTCGGGGAAGAGGCATCATGTGATTTTGTCCCTGGAAATTGGTTTGTATAGATGAGTGGCTCCGACGAAATGCGTGTCAGGCCTTCTTCTCCCGGGTCGTTTCGGAAATGCAGCAGCAGCAGCAGAAAAAAAAGAAGGGAAATCTCTGACTCCTTCACAGCGAGCC
This sequence comes from Alosa alosa, assembly GCF_017589495.1. Taxonomy (NCBI): domain Eukaryota; kingdom Metazoa; phylum Chordata; class Actinopteri; order Clupeiformes; family Clupeidae; genus Alosa; species Alosa alosa. Next base: position 17,690,929 of record NC_063191.1, read on the forward strand.
CCGTTCCCGCTCAGCCAACTGTTGAATAGATAACCCGGTGCTGTTAACGTGGCACTGCCGCTTCAGAATTACACCGCCACTACACTACAATGAGCTTTGGGTCCCGGCTCTCGTTAATAATCCTGGGCCTTGTAACAGCTGTCGGATCACTCAGATCTAAGTGCGAGTGCTAAGAAAATGAGAGAAAGAGAAAAGAGAACAGGGGAGGAGAGGAGTGGAAATGTCAGCTGATGAGGAGAAAAATGTACCTCCAACTTTGTTTAAGGTTCATGTGAGTGGAGCTTGATTGGACTTTGTGTTTGTGCCAACTCTCGTTATGCGGTGGTGCCGCTATGCTTTCTGACAGTTCTCCCTGTTTCTGTTCTGCCAGTGTACAGGGGTGCTCTTAACCATCAAAGACAAAAGAAAAGGTTAGAGACTTGCTCAGCACTCAATGTTTCCATTCCTCTTCACAATAGTGTGGACTGAGGGTATGGTTGCCAAGTAGGAAATAAATGGCTGCCATAAATGAATACTGAATATTTTTGATGCATAATGCACCATAATGTGAATTGTCTAAAATTATGACCAATGATCTGTCATTTATCTTCCATGTTTATTCTCGTTGAGTCTCGTTGAACTATCTTTTGATCCCCTGTAGCCACTGCCATTCATCTCATTAATGAATCCAATTCCATATATTGCGGTTGAGCACATACCTGTCTTGTAGGTTCACACAGATGAGATATGCACTGAGAATCCATATAAAAAGTGTGTTTAACCCTTAAAAGCCTGAACACAGAATAGTATGCTATGAAAACTGACAGCCTCAGTGCCTCATCATAACCCCGGAGAGACAGTGGTGACAACCGTTGTTTCAGCCACAGACATGCGCCCTGCATCAGGGACACCTAGCAAGAACAAAGACATATGTATCTGGGGTGTCCATACACTTATGCTCCCTGATCCGTACCCAGTCCCTTCAGACTGTACCTACCTGGGCTTCTTCTATACAGTCCTTCACACAGGCCCCATGCACTGTTCCTGCATTTCCTCCTGACTGCACTGATTTATTTTATTGCATTCTAAAGGACATATTTACAAATGCATTACAGAATCAAAATGCTTACCAACTTGAAACAATCCGTAATTATTGAGGTATTAAATTAATTCATTCTCTTGCACCAACAATTACTTGATGCTTCAGAAGATAATTTGCCATGTAATTCTCTCAGTGTGTTTTTTTTCTATTTTATCTCCCTCTCTTGCTTTCCTCTAGGAACTACCACAGGCTGCTGTCTTACTCACTTTTTTTACACTTAACCCTGATAGCAGCTAGCATTCATTTCTGAAGAGTAAATAAAACGTTTAGCCGAGAAGGGAGCATTAATTATCATGTTTCGTCGTCAGCTGCTGTGTCTAAGTTAAGGAAATAATGAAATATGCTGTAATGAATGAGCATGCATTGAGGCAGAGCTGGGGGTGAAGCTCTGGAGGTGCAGCCGTTCCCCCACCGGAGACGAAATTTATGCCGAACACCCCGCTGATTGTTGCGAAGGTAAAGCACCAATAGGAGCATGTTCGGAGGTTTAATTTAAAGTGTGTTTCTCACTAGGCTGCTCACAACACTTAATTAAACTCTGCTGTTTTGGCAATGACAAATGCTGCCGTGCCAGAGGAAGCAGGGTTGCTGTGACTGAGAGGCTTTTGTAATTTCTTTCATGTGCAGCGACAGCCAGATCCAGGTCACAAAGTGGAGAATTAAAGAACTAAACAAGATTTAGGCACTGAGCTGGGGGTTTGGCTACAGTCATTTCTTTCACATGAATACGTCTCTCTCCCTCTCTCTTTTTTTTTCTTTTACCTCCTTTCTTTATTTTTGCCCTCATTTAGGAGAGGGGTTTTTGTCATAGATGTATGGGGTCTGAAGAAATGTGGTATGTTTGCATAGCCCTCTCTGCTCCATAGTACTTCCCATTTTTGTTTCACTTTGGGAAATGATTTTCAGCCTGTCACGCTACTAAAAGTCAATCTCCTTTTCTAAACTATTATATGCCGACAGTAGGGGAGATTGCAAAGTTACACTGTGTATTTGCTAAAAAAATGGGAACATGTAACTTACTTTGGTACACTGGTCCATTTGTCACTCGGTCCCTCGGGTCTGGGTTCTGATCCATCCTTCCATATCTTTGGAGGTTATTGACTATGGGGCATGACGAAGGGAACATACAGATTAAAACATGAACACACATTTTACACAGCAGAAAGAAATGGGAAAAAGCCCACGACAGAGTAGCGTTAAACACAGGGGTGAATAATGGGCTACGGAGGGAATGAATCCATTTAATATGGAACAATGACTTATTTGGTTTCACTGCCGGTGTGATTCCATCACTGTGCATTTCGGGAAACTCATTTAAACTTGGAAGCCTGGGCACATGAGCCCTCTGAAGCAGCGGTGGTGGCTTGTCCCAGTGAAATGGAGTCACCGCGAAACACAGGCGCCAGCAACACTAGCAGTGAACAAACACAGAGATGCCTGCAAGGCACAAACGGGTGCTGAAGCATTTCATTCAATAATACAATCCAGACTTTTAAGTAACAGACCCCACTCCTTATGTCTTTTATTATAGAAGTCAATGGCCTTGGTGGGGGCGGGGGGGCATTATTTTCTCAGTGGCATTGCAATCTGACACTTTGCTGTAATGCCTATCAAAGCGGAGGTTTTATGTGTTGGCGTATACAGGAAAAACTCTGTACAACACCTTTATTGAGCGTAAAAACTCTGCCCCTGGGTACAATATCCATCTGTGATTATTACGCAATATTAAGTGTGAGCGTTTGTAGACATTACATGTGTAAATCAGTGAATTATCGCAATATTTTGTCTCTGTCTGTCATAAAATAAACTACTTTGGATAGTGATAGTAGCCATAATATGAAATACTATGCATGCACTGTTTAGGAAAACAGTACTCTAAGAGAATGGTTTCAATCGAATTACCAAATCCATATGTTTGGCCAGATTGCCTGCATTTAAGGCAGATGTTTGTAACTTATGTCCACTGTGCATCTGTCTCAATCTAGATTTCACTCACACCTAGAGCAGACAGACCATAATCACAGATTATTTCAATTGAGAGTCAAGTGCCTGCTCTGATGAAGTTGAATACGAGAGGAACATCAAATATCATGTAATTATTAGAGTAACAAATCTGACTGCACCCTCACACACATAATCGTTGTAATGATAATATCATCATGGGTGCCACGTCTTGTACATTAAAAAGACTAAAGCATATGGCTTGATCAATGCTCTCAAATTACCTTGCTAGGGGAGCCTGCGAGGCTGTGAGATATGCTTTCATTAAAAGAAGAAAAATGCAACCGAATGCCACTTATTCCACACTAGCCCTTCCCCACCCAGCACTACACTCTCCAAAAAGAGAGTTCACAAAAGAATGATCATTTTTGTCAGAGTAATAATAGAGCCAATGGTGTAAATTATATTTAATGCACTGAGTATGTTTTTTCTTTCTTCTCTTAAAGCATCTCACATGTATTTGGAGTGTTTTGAAAATGCCAGTGAGATGCAAAGACATCCACTAGAGTTAACGGTGCAGCACTTTTGTGTTCACGAGCACAAACCATTAATCATGGGACTGGCCATATTCTTGTACTGCTTCTGCTTTCATTACTGGGCCTAATTAAACAGTTCTGTGAACTGGAATCTGAGATTCCTCTGTTACAGATTATCATTAATTATGGTGAAAGTGCTCAGAGATGTTGGACTCAATTATATTCTGCTCAACCCTGGCACTGGGTGATTCATTGCACCCGGCTCTCCACAGACGCACTGTCTCTGCTTATCACCAACCTCCACTTTTGTAAATTGGGCTCTGCCAGCCAACAAACTAAGAATTATGTGCTGCTTTTTTCATTACAAACATGTTGGAGGCGCACAGACCAATTAAGGATGGGCTATTCTGTATGGAGTGATGAGGCAATGGTGCAGGGGAAGGCTGGGGGAATTAGCTCTGTGTGTGTGTGTGTGTGTGTGTGTGTAGGCTTAAATGCATGTGCTTCTCAATGCTTGGGGAAAATGTGGGGAGGGTTCACATCCAGCCTATGTGCATATTTGTGTGAATGAGTATGTGAGCTGAAAGACAGGGTGAGTTAGATTCCTTACCATGGTGAACCTGTAGGGATTGATTATACGCCATGTTTATTATTTGTAAAGTAAATCTACAATTAAATCAAATCATTCATTAACCAAATTATAGCACAATTTAGGTTAATTTAATCAGTAAGTGAAGTTAAGTATAAACACAGCTAAAATTCACAGTTGAAAAAGTACTTAACATATGTTTTTAAAAATGGTATTTACTGGTCCTTTTGTCACTGGGCTCCCAAGGCCTGGGTTCTGATCCACCCTTCCATATCTTTGGAGGTTATTGACTATGGGGCATGACGAAGGGAACATACAGATTAAAACATGAACACACATTTTACACAGCAGAAACAAATGACAAAAGAAGAAATAAACAAATAAATAAATATATAGAGCTTGCTTCTGTTATAGTAAGGAGTGACTAGTCACACATCACATGCACGATACTAGACAATCTTTGTTGGAATCAGTGTGTGAATAAGATTATTGGCCATTTTACTTGAGGGTCAGAGAACCTAGAGGAGCCTGAGAATCAAAGACGAGAAGTTCTGACAGTAAGCCCTGCCTTAGCAGTTTGCACCATTTCATATGCCTCAGTGGGTGGTGATTTTAATATATATGAAAATCAGCCATCCTGTGTGCAAGTGAGACATCGACGACACTGACAGATTTTCATGGAGACAAAACAAAAAGAGCTTTCCAAGAGGGAGATTTACATTCGTCTTTGGAAAGGCTTTATTTGTGGATGGTCTTAACGTCTGAATGGGAACGAGAGTGTTCAAATAACACAAGGGAGGAGAACACAAGAAAAACAGAAAAACAATACAAACATTTTGTGAGGTTTTTTTTTTAATCAATGAAGATTTTTTTTAGGGCAGATCCTTGGATTAATCTCATAATTCCATTACAGGTACTACCAAAAAAGAGGAAGAGAAAAGGAAATATTGAGGCAGAGAGATTGAGATGGAGAGAGAGAGGGAGGGAGCAGGAATAGGAAGAGTGTTCACCAGTGGCAAAGAGGCAGCTCATTGAAAATGTAATACACTGCTGCCAAGTCACAGGTCAGCTGGCAATCTGAATTTTAAGAGGAATATGAATAATATTCTGTTTTATTTTGAAAATGAACTTTGTGCCCTCCATCATGAATCCAATATATGTCTTAATCTTCCAGGCTCTTGAAGCCCTCGGCTCCAGGAGAGGGCCTATGACTCCTGCTACCTAATAAGGAAATCACTTGTTTTCCCTCTTCTCATTTTTATGGGTAGTGACACAAAAAATCTTTTTTTTTTAAAGTAATTGGCAAAGCATGAAAACATGTGTGTTATATAATTTAGCTTTGCTGTGTAGTTCAGGCTTTCCAGCATTTCTTTCATACATACAATTACAATGTAAAACAAGACCACAAAAAGGGGGGTGCATCCTTAACATTTGAATGGATTAAGTAGTCATAATCTCGCAACATATTTTATTAACTGCATCTATGAATGGAATGATAACAGTTCAATTACTGGTTTGAATTGGTATTGGTGTAAGAGGGGTTGATGGTTCTTCATATCCTTAAGTAAATTAAGTACCACAATAAAAAGAGAACATGTTAATAATAATAGTGTGTTCCATATCGCTCAGCACAGGGTATTGCCCAACTCCCTCCTGCATGCTTTAACTAGTGAGAAAAGCTGTCCCATAATATTCACCTTGTCAAAGAGATTCAACTTAAATACCAACAGCTGCCAAAATGATCATCCAAAATAATACTATGCCAGATGTCTCTTAAAGACAAATCCTATATCGTAACTGTCACATATTACCAACCGTCATGTATGTCCAACCTCTCACGTGTATGTGTCACTTAATATTCATTTCTATACAAACCAAGACGGCGGATTCCTAAAGAAACGCAAGCACATACACCATAAGTTTATCTAAATTAGCTATGTACCAAACATTTTATTTTACCGTGACTCGAAGAGCTGTAAAAAAATCTTGTAAGGCTGCGTGTACATAGCTTGGAGCTCCAGTGGAATTTTGAATTGTGACGAGAACCAAACTAGATTTTGTTCAAATCTACACACCTATGGCTACTGAAAAATGTAAGGTTCATTTAGCAAATGTTGTTTTAGAATTTTAGAACTAAATGGTTGGTAATTAGCACGTTTACGATACATAGTCATTGACTAATTACCGTAATTCCCCAACTATTAGCCGAGGTTTATGCATTGATTTGGCAAAATTTCTTCAGTTATGAGGTTAATACAAGGGAGCAGTTAATATGGTATTAATATGTTTTTTTTTTAACTTGCACAAAACACTGTCCTGCGGTTTATACACAATGCGGCTAATACACAGGAAATTACTGTTCTTATTCGGACAAACAGCCTTATCATTTAATAAAACAATCTTCTCATATCAAGTGAGGATCCCTTTAAGCTCTAATACATAGAGCAGAGCAGTAGTACTCTTAAAAAAGCATTCTGCCATCTCCTCCTCGACACACAAACAGACCCGTAACTTTGACTGACGTTAATTTTTTGGGCCCCAAAAAAATGTGCCTCTGTCGGAAAATTAAGAAAGACAAGAGTTGGTGATGTCCCCCCAGTGCCAATTTTTTTATTTTGTCAGATTGCTGCATTTGATATGACGATGCATGGAGGCTTCTGCACTCACATGCCAAACCAGAAGGAGGGAAGGGGGAGGGAAGAGGACCTGTCAGCAGGGCTAGGAGCAGGCTGGGGCAAAAACATCAGCCCCTCTCCTCCTGACGAATGCACGGGCCTCGCCGACTGTCATCCCCTGCGACTGGACCAGTCAACACAAATAACAGTGAGGAAGCGAAAGCTGCAATGGCAGTGAGAGAGAGAGAAAGAAAGAGAGAGAGAGAGAGAGAGAGGAGAGAGAGATCCCGGGCTCATTGTGGCCATTACTTTTATTCCAGCTCCTACAGATGACATGATGTGAAAAATGAGCCTGTGTCTAGTCGGGCGCCCATTAGTGAGTGAGCGCATTATCTCCCTCTTTTCACACTGAATCTGCTCCCCTCTACATGCCGTGGCAGATGCGCCTGTGGAGTCACTCACGTTTATGGGCTTTTGACTGCCGCACTCTTTTAAAAGACAGGGGCCAGATCTGAAGTGCAAAATGTGAGGGGGGGAATAAAAGGGGAGGGGAGAGATAGAAAAGGAAGAAAGACAGCAGGGCTGTCATTGACCCTCAATAAAGACATGTTTGAGGTCAATTTCACCTCAACTCTCTTATTATGATTTTGGTGAGGGGAGCGTTAGATCCACTCCACTCTGAAGTATGTGACGTTTGAGGTAAATGACATGGCAGTGAAGACCACTGATGATACTGTACATAAATGTTTATGTTTATGTTTACATGTTTTTTTTTATGTCTATTGTTTGTCATTAATAGGTGTGCTCTTTTTTTGCACTTTCACTCAAAGCAAAGCAAAAAACATACCACTTTCTTATCTTTGATATATGGAGTTGTATATGTTACTACAAGTTTCCTTAAATAAACAAGTATTAATCTACACTTCTAATTTATTCTTAGCTCTGCCTGCACCAAAGCACTCCACACTTGACTCTTAGTGAAGGGAAATCAATTAAAATCTCAGATCAGGCTGTTAGTGTGACATTATTCTGGCTCAGACTGACACAGTGGAACACACACACACACACACACACACACGTTTCACCTCCCTTCACAACTTCCCTTCCTCTGTCAGTCAGTCAGGCTAGCAGAAGTCAGAATGGGCGTCAAAAAGGGGGGCTGACGAGGGTGGCCCAGGAGTAAGGCCTGCAGAGGTTTTCACACTCTCAGCTTCACCCAGGGCCCCGTCTCACAGGGATGGGGAGGACGGACCCCACTCCCCGGCTGTCACCAGCCCTTAATAAACACCTCTCACCGCCAGCAGAGGCCTTCATCTCCAGTCTGCACTAAATTATTTTAACAAGGCCAGTGAGTATAACGTGGATCCAACAATGGCTTGAAAAACACTGATGTTTTAGACAGTGCAGAGTAAATCAATCCCAGCCTTACTACTTGGCAGTAGTGGCAGAGTAATACACAATTATTTGTCTAGCCATTTATTTGTGCATGACTGTCTCTCCTCAGTAGTTCCTTCTGTTCTGAAAACATAACATAGTATTCCATCATGTGAACAGTAGAATCCAGAAGGTGCATGGCCCAGTGATTCCCCTAAATAACAGGGGGAACGTTGGCAGTCTCCATACATGAACCGGGCCCCTCGGTTCAATCCCATCTCTGACATGAAAAAACAAGCCTCTGGGAAGGAGTCAGCCGCCTCGCCGGGCCGGGTCCCCCGTTGAGTGGCGGCACGCGAGTGGAGGGGTTAGTTTGATCGGGCCATCGGGGACAGTCGTGCCTTTCCTCCCACGACTCGGCGAAGCTGATGGAGAGCGGTTCCCCTGACTGCTCGCCGAACCACTCTCTCTCAACTTCCACTTCTGTCAGTCTTCTTCTGGAGCGCAAGCATGCAGACAAACACACACACACACACACACACACCCCTGTGGGCTCGACTCCCATTATCAGCCAGCGACAGCAAAATCAGAGCTACAGCCACCGACTCCTACACAAAGCCTGCTCTTAACTAAAGCCCATTCAACCATATGGACTTTATGTCCCACATGATCTGGTGTCTGTGTACATCAAGAGCTGGACAACATGAAAGAGCGGCCCAATGAGGGAGTTTCAAAGGAGTTGGTGCACCGAGAGGGAGTAGGTTCACTTTAACAGTGGGACTTGATTATTCTGTTGTTTCATCACACAAGACAAGTTGCTCTTTGTCGTATTGAGCAAATGTACTGGCAGATTGGGAGATGTTTGTTTTGTACTGTCAAGAAAAAAAAGAAAAAACGCGGCATGGTTCCACCAGAAATAAACACAGTGGTGCTGTGTCACAGCTGCACACACTGTGATGAATTGCAATAATATGCTAATTAGCTGGAGTCCTCTTAAGGTTTTTTTTTTTTCCATTTAGAAGAGGCTTCATCAAAAACCCTTCTAAAAAGAGAGGCTTCTCACAGGGAGCACATTCAGGTTTTAATCATTTTTTTAATTGTGAATAAATACATGAAAATATGATCAAAGACTGTGATCGCCTTCAATCCAACTATATTAGCATTAAGGTCAGGATAAGACATGCTACTATAGTGTTCCTGTGTTCTCCCAAGCTTCGTCAAGAAAAGGTAGCATCATTACGCATCACAAAATGGAAGGGGTGCTGCTGCAGCTGCTCAAATGGTTCCTTGATGGGGCTGAAATGATAATAGCACTAAATATCTGTGGCGCGAACCCTATGCTATTTGCGCACCAGTTAGATACATATCCCCCACCCCCACCGGCCGCAACACAATGGTGTGTGTGTGCGCTTCAAGGTTTCACGGCAAACACGGACGGACCCAGATACAGGGTCCATAAGACCTGAAGTGCCTCTTTATTTCCCAAGCCACAAGCGCTGCCAGATCCGCCGTTTGTCCAGCAAACTTACAAATGACTGAAATGGCCCTGTTCGCCCCTTATTGTTTTCCTTCTGGATGTGATGGACCTGCAAGTGGATGTGTTTAATTTAATGACAGAGGGGATCACTCGGAACATATTTAAAGGTCTATTCTGCCTTAGGCTATGTTGGCTGGTAAATAGTGAAATGGACAGCAGTTATGTCACTTATCAGTATTTTTTAACCTACGCAGATAGTGCATGATGTTACTATGACAGTTGGTCTCTGCAAAGTAAAGAAAAGGATGTTTAAGGACTTGCATTTATCTAACAACTAGGAATTTCTTCCTGAGAAACACAACTCTTGGTTGTAAATATAAACGCATTAAAATCATGCATAATAAGTTATTCTCTTTGTATGTGGCATCTTTCAAAATGAATTCATGCCAGACACAGGCTATGCTGACAACTGTTACACTGACCTTTAAATCATTGTTGATTGAAATAAAAATAATTTTATAATTCCATCATGAATCAGACAATGTCTCTTGCTCAGGTTGTCACCAATCTGAAGCATTCTTGAAATTTGCTATCATATGATTTTATGGTTGTCATTTTTTTCTAGACAATTGACTTTTCATTTAAAAATTTTTTAAATTCATCATATCAACAACACTACAAACCATTAGTGAAAGCACTAAAAAGTCACGTACAATCCACTGTATCACAATGTGACACAAATGTCACTGCTGTGTGTACAGGCTCCAAATCGCTTTAAGCCAGAATATTTTTGGTGGGCTGAAGTGCTCACACTAGACTCCATATTTATCATTTGGAAGCCCTGGGTACGGCGTGGCAAAATCATTAGCACTCCTTGTGCTGTTGTTTTTAATATGCTAACGAAACCAGACATAGCCAGGCCCCAGCACAGAGCATATCTTTCAGAATCTATTTCCACCAAACGCCCTCCACCGCTACCCCCGCCCATGCAGGGGCTGGCCTCCCCGTGGACTGCCATGGAGCCCAGACAAATCGGCTAGTCACTTCCCATGAAGCGTCTATCTGCAAGCCTCCCAAAACCTGGAGGACACATGCTCCTGACTGACTGCGCTAACGAAGAAGCAACATCTCTCGCAGCTACCTGTGTCAACTGTGATCGCATACCAGGCCCACCGCATGAGGATGTAATACAAACTCCTGTTGGCCCCCTCCCCACAGAGAATGGCGCCACCTCCAACAGTCTTTAGCACATACAAAATAGGGATACATTCACAATAATAGAGCCCATAGCACCAGCTTAAATGCAATCCTTAAACTGCCTTATTTTTTTTATTTGTTACATAGTTACTTATTTCACTCACTGTATTCACAGAGTGCATAGTATTCATTGACTATTCAAAACTGAGAAATTATATACCCCTTTGAGAGAACCACATTACACCAATGCAATACTGCATTTTCTGTCTGCGCTTCCGTATGAGAATATTGCCAATATTCAATTGGATATGGGTATTTAGTGTTAATAGCAGCCCCTTAGCTCAAATATGAGCTGACAAACAAGTGAAGACAAACACAGTTTCTCCTGCTGGCACTGAAATATACACTCTCAAATAGAGCCGTGCCTCTCAGAATATGCTGTGTGGGAGAGTGTGCAGTGCAGAACAAACACCTCCTCTGATATGGCTTTGAACACGATAACAGCCTCTGACAGTGAGCAACGGCGGGAGAAGAAAAGACACCTGGTGATTGACGTGACACCCAGGCCTCCGAGAAGTTTAGCTTTTAATGAGAAGCTCCAGCAGCCTCTCACACTGGCCCAGCCGGGCTTGGCACGTGGATAGGAGGAGTGGGAGACCCACTTGTAGCAGATTTCAATCGTAGCCCTCGCCAAAAGCCCTGCTCTCACTGCCGAATATCCGCCCCTCCCCACCCCTCCCCTGCATCTTCCAGGGCCAGGGATGGGATGGCCGTTTGAAGAAAATGAGTAGATTCAGGATCAAGAGTCTTTCTGGAGGAATTTTGAGTCTGTTTGAGGATTATGACTTCTTCATCCACACTACAAAGTCCAGCATGGAAAGGCCTAGAATGGAAGCCCTTGGTGGCGAGGCTTAGCCATGCATGCCGGTTAATAGTGATGGAAGCGATTGCGCTAAGGGCTTTACAGAGTGGTGGCATATCAAAACATCATGCCAGGACAAAACTTTCTCACAGAGAATTTTGACAATACATGTAAAAAAGTTGACAAATTCACCATGTGTCTATCATTATTATGTCATTATTTTCATACAATTCAATCGGTTTTGTTCTAAATCCGTATGCTAAATCTACATTAAAATATATATATTTATATATTTTTGAATATAAAATATTATTGAATTCCATCATGTCTCCAAGGATTTCAAAATTGAATGTATTGTTTTTATGTAATCATACAATCAAACTCATAGGACCTCTTATTGACACATGCAGTATATTGAAACAGGACTCTGATCATACATCCCAATATTAAAGGAAAGTAGTTCATAGAATATATGACACTGCTATTGATGTACCATAGTCCATTTTGCTGCCTCAGTTGTGGCTTTTCCTCGCAGCTACACACACACACACACAAACAGACAGATTTACACAAGAGAGCCAGCTAATCTTTCCACAATCAAATCTGTCAGCATTTCCCCTGTTTACACCATAACCCGACAACACAACACACAATCAATACCAAAGGAGGATAAATGACTGTATGTGCCAATATTTCAGACAGCTCTGATAAAGGGCTCTCTGCCTCTCTAATAGATCCTGTGGGGAATACAGTCCATTTAGAGGCCGCTTTAAAAGGACGAATGGTCGTCAAGTGCTTATGGTGATGGTAATTAGTCGGTGATTAAACAATGTACCAATGTGGTTTCCAATAATCTAGAAAAAGTGCTGGGGCCAGGCTTCGCTTTGAGTTATTGTGAACAAAAATCTTTTATTTATAACAAAAATATTTAAAGCTTCAATTATTATAACAAAATGTATATTTGTACAATAAAAAAGGTCAGGGGAGTCTGTGTGTGTGTGTGTGTGTGTGTGTGTGGGGGGTGTATGGAAATATTTTACATTTTTACAGAATGACACAAGAGATGAGAGGGATAAACCACACAGACACACAGCTTCATACACCTTCCCCTAAAGCTGCAAGCCTCTATACCAGACATGCTATGGTTCAAGCAAAAATGGCTCCAGGCAAACCAAGAAGGGTGGTGCGTGTATGTGTGGCTTAACAGACACTAAACGTACACTTCAGAGAAATAAAGATTCTGCACAGCCAACTTCTCCAAACCATGGCAAACACTCCCTCTGCTCATCTCTGGTGGCTCTTATCAAACGCACCTTCACACAGAATAAAGAAGACGATGAGAGGAGATGGGAGCCACGCGTTTAAACGGGCAACTTGAGTACTCGGGGGAGAGGAGGAACGGGTCCTCCTCTCCCAGACAGTCACAGCAGGGGAGGGACTAACTATAGCCACATCAATGACTAACAGTCTCAGCACGGACACCTCCCCTCACTTTGAAACGGAAATAAATTAAACAACAAAGGGGACACTGACATTCAGAGCCTTTCAGTTTGTTGCTTCTGCTAACGGCACGTAGCGTGACCATAACGCAGACGCGTGTCGCAGTCGGTTTATCGAGCATGCGCCTGGTGCTTGTGTTTTTTCTTATTCGCCCCAAACACCTGTGAAAGCTCGACAGGAGAACGAACCTACCCCCACAAAAAAGTTTCATTTTTTTTCCGTAGCTTTGGCCCTTATCACCACGCAACTCTGACAAACGGCCTGTCAACAGGAAGGGAGAGACTCATCTTACTCATCTTCGTCCTGTGTGGCATTCCACACCCAATCAATAAGAAAGGATGAAAAAATATACTGGGAAAGCCTCAGTCACTCAGGCAAGGCAAAAACATTGACAAATGATTTTGTGGCACTCATCGACAGCAATGTGCTTTAGAGGAGAGAGAATGGGAAAAGGTGGGACGAATAAAGACAAAGTGGAGTGCTTGCAGGGCCACAAGATCCTGAGGGAGAAACAAGGACTGAGGAGCCCATCTTAAATTTGCTTTGTTGATCACCTTTCTTTCAAAGTGTTTTTATTTTTCACCGTCCACCTTTATCTAGTTATATTCACCAGGATTTTATGATATAAACGTTCACTCCAAAGACAGAATACGGCAAGTCACACTGTCTTCCCTTACTTTAAAAATGCATAGACTATAATTACATATAGCCTACCTGAGAAGCTTCCAGTGGTGGAAATAGAGCAACATACCTTGTTATCACATGGAAGGCCAAAAAAAAGCAAGAATTCTTGTGAGTGAAAAGTTTCCAAAGGTCAAGTATTAATCAAGCTCATTACCTTTGGAAGAGGGTGGATTCCTCTCAGCCTGAGCTAACTGTTTCTGCATCCACTTTAACCTCTGTTTTCTTTTCAAAGCACCACAAGATTCTCATGGGGTGTGTCCTCTTCTTTTTAATTGCGGGCGGGATAAGTGAGCTTTAAGGGTCCACCTGGGAGTTTGGTGCAGAGGGAGGACGATGAGCGGTCACACTAGGCAGAGCCGTGGTACTTTCTGAATAACCAATATGGAAGCCACCTGGCTTTTACAGTTACGAAATGTAAATATCATTCAGTCCATTTCATTAGAGCATTGATTTGCCTCTCTGAAGCGCCGTTTTTAGGATAAGTGTCTGCCATTAGAAACGATTAAAGCCATGGCAGCAAAACCGTGTGAAAACAACAGAAATGCAGGGGGTGGGGGGTGAATGGAGAGAGTGAGGGAGCTAGAAAGAGGGAGAGAGAGAATCCAGCTTACTGACCACAGGGACTGGTAGCCGCTACTTGATCCAGTAAATACTGTGAAAGAAGAGAGTGAGTGAGACAGGAAGGGAGGGCTGCAGTGGTTTAAATCTGAACCCTCTGTGTGATGGGCAGTCTTCTCTGTTCTCTGTCTGCAGAGAGCAGAACCCAGAGTCCTCCACTGTTCTAATTCCAGAACTTCAGCAGAGCTCGGAGCTCTTATTGGAACCGGAGCTCACACAGTGGAAAGACAAGCGTCTTAACAAGCGAGATAAGCCTGAACAGACACAGACCTTTCATTTATTGGAAAAATATTAGCCAATCGTTACAGTAAATGTCGGAAATATTTTTGCTGTCGATAGAAAAACAACAGGATAATAGTTTATTGGTGTTGCATGAAGAAGACATGCCAAAGTATGGAAATTGCATTTTAACTCCTGTTTGCTCATGAGTGCTTAAAACACAAAATACCAAAGGACCATGCGGTTAAATGTTTGTTCCAACAGTTTTGCCACTCGCAAACTTTGCAAAAATAACAATTAGTATTGTAAGTGAAATGGACATTCTAAAATCTAGTATGTGTCATATCAATGAAGAATTTTAGAGGAGCAGAGGAAATTATATATAAATTATATATTATATATATATATTTTTTTTTTTATTATTTTTATTATGTGGTCAGAGAGATTTTTTGATAAGTCATCTGTATAACTTCGCCTAAATATACCACACAATCTAAAATTATTCAACAAAATGCAGCTTAATTCTAAGACATCAGAAATAAGTTGGATATCAACTATTTTACAACTAGCATAAATGGTGTTCCAATCTGTTCCAACTCTACTGTGAAATGACCTAAAGACACAAAACACATGGTTTGTGATGCTGGCATGTGGGCAATGCCAAGCTTTAAAGACTGTATTGTAGTCATTAGGAGAACATGCGGGTTGGCAGACACTTGGCAACACTCTGCCAGTGAAATTTGAAAGCACAAATCTCAAACAGAATTCGTCTAATTCCAGAGAAAATGTTTATTTTTGTTGTGTGTGCAGTAAAGTTTGAGGCAATTTTGTTTTGTTATTAATGCATTGCTACTCCACCTACATTTTGTTTCATCTATGTAAACCACAGTTTCTTGATGTGATTCAGTTCATTTGACGTTATGATTTTATGAACAATAATTCTTTAATAATTACAAAACAGACACAATGGACACATAAGGACTCTCTCTCTTGCTTTCTCTCTCACACACAGAATGCTCTAAGGGAAGTCCAGGCTGTAAATGTGCACAATATTCCACATTATATACATGTCATTTCGGAGCGTGTTTAGAGTGACGCTGTGTCAAATCTGTGTGACAGATTTAGGTGAAAGCCGGTGAAGGGGGCCGGCATGGGGAAAGCAGCGTGGGGTTGACTCAGACACCCTATAGAAGAGCTCCTGCAGGCAAAAAGAGCCCTGCTCAAATACAACACACACACACAGAGCTGTGTCTGTCAACAATGTCCACCAGTACTGGCAAGAAGGTACTTGGAAGAAATGTTTTCCACAAGCTTTTGTACCATTTTGATTTTTTCTTGACAATTACATATATTTAAATCACATTCAATATAGAATGCAATACTAACATGTTTAAGATATTATAAAATATAACTGACACACTCAAGTACCTAATTCTTCAAAATCTATAAATGTAAAATGGAGGTTATATCTGTTCTCTTTGCAAACCTCAATACAAGAAATCCTCGATGGTATCTACTAAGAGCGAGATCCTCATATGTATGTGTCACTGAACCTAACTCAGTCTCCCTTTATTTCCTGTTCAATGTCTCCCTCATTTGGCCATTTAGAGGCTTCATGGGTTTTTAAACAAGTTCCACTGAATCCATTCAAACTAATCAAAAACAAACAAACAAACAAAAGATACTAGTAAAAGACATTAAAAAATGTCCTACACATTTAAAGGAATGTAACCAGTGATCCACTTTCCATCACACTATGGTGAAACAAATAGATTTGTGATGCAACATGTTTTAGACTTTGGCATAAAAGTTCCATTAATTTGACGAAATGTGAAATTTTACAAAGAGAAATAAATGCCTTAGTCCCAGTGTTTATGAAAGCCTATTACAGCTTGGAAATATCAGATGACGTGAAAACCAACCATAGCCTTTATCTGTTTAGAAATAGAGACAACAAAGACATTTTATAAAATCAGCTGTTAATGATAAAAACCACCTAGTTAGAGTATTAACTTTTCAAAGCAACCTAAATCAAAGTAAACATACAATGGACCCTCATCACTATAGCTAAGCCAAGTCTGACATCTAGTGGAAAGAGGTGACAAGACTATCCACAACTGGCCAAATAACTGCATAAGATAAAGAACATGCATTTGTTTCTGTGTGATATATATATATATATATATATTAGGGTAGCCAATTTTTACATAGGATTTAAAAAAAAAAATCACAATGCACACCCTCTCATTCTAGGTTAGGTGAAAAAGAAATGCAGTTTAAATTTCAGGTTTTATAGAATTTTTTCAGGGAAAGTAGAAGTGGTCCCCCAGAGGCTTCAAAATTCCCAATGTTCACTGAATTAAAGTTTTGGCCGTTTTCGCCAATTCTGTTGTTCCTGGTTGAAAAGATTATTATTATTATTCAGTGGTAGTTATGGAAAGCCAATCTGCAAAAAAAATTCTTACCAATAGCTTTTTTTACTATGTGTTCCTATAGGTGTCTAGTAACACCTCCCAATTTATCCACGGCTAAATCCTCGGGGAAACACCTGGAGAGCCCATCTAGTTTGGGGTGCCCAGGGACTAGGCGAACATTATGATTTTTTTTTTTTTTTACCAATATTAGCTTTTGAGATGTCTAACTAGGGGTTTGTAGGGGTACTGAATCTATCCCAGCCATTAGATTTGAGTAAAAAGGACTCCAAGTCCATAAAAAATCTAGCCTGGGTGCATCATTGGCTCAAGAGACAGTTCCTACTTGCCTCAAGCAGTCTGTTATTGTTCCAGTACCGAAAAACAAAAGTCCATCATGTCTGAATGACTACCGCCCAGTAGCCCTGACGTCTACAGTGATGAAGTGTTTTGAGAAGCTTGTGAAAAACATTATCTGCTCATCCCTCCCTGCCTCCTTCGACCCCCTCCAATTTGCTTACAGAGCCAACAGGTCTACAGAGGATGCCATCTCAAACCTCATGCACACCACCTTAACTCACCTGGAGGAGGGGAATGGGAATTATGTGAGGATGCTGTTCATTGACTTTAGTTCAGCATTCAACACGATAGTACCTCTCACCTTGGTCACAAAGATGAAGGCCTTAGGACTGAACACCACCCTGTGTCACTGGATATTTGACTTCCTCACCAACCGTTCACAAGTGGTTAGAGTGGGGGTCTGACATCTGACTCATTAACCATCAGCACTGGTGCTCCCCAAGGCTGTGTTTTGAGTCCACTGCTGTACAACATCTACACACATGACTGCAAAGCCAACAGTAGTCATACCTCCATCATCAAGTTTGCAGATGACACAGTGATCTTGGGCCTGATTAGTAACAACAATGAACAGTTATACTTGGATCAGGTTGATGAGGTGGCACAGTGGTGTCAATCTAACAGCTTGACACTGAATATCAATAAAACCAAGGAAATGGTAGTGGATTACAGAAGGCAGCAGCAGAACTACAGTTACACCCCACTAATGATCAGCGGGCAACCTGTAGAGAGAGTCACAAGTTTTAAATACCTTGGTGTCCACATTACTGAAGACTTAACATGGACTGTTAACACTCAATATGTTCTGAAGAAGTCCAGACAACGACTCTACTTCCTTCGTCAGCTAAGGAAATTCAAAGTTTCTACATCCATCATGAAGGCCTTCTACACTTCAGCGGTTGAGAGTGTTCTAACTGGTAGCATCATCACCTGGTATGGGAACTCCACAGTTAGAGATTGTAGTACTCTGCAGAGAGTAGTGCGCTCAGCTGAACGCATACTATAAGAACTCAACTCCCTGCTCTACAAGATATTTATTCCAGAAGAGTACTCCTAAGAGCCCAAAAAGATTCTGAAGGACTCTTCTCATCCTAACAATGGATTATTCCTACCGCTGAAATCAAGAAGACGCCTATGTAGTCACAAAGCCAGAACTGAGAGACTCAGGAGAAGTTTTATCCCCAGGCCATCCGAACTCTGAACTCACACTATACTGACTTTGCACACATTCACTCCTCAGCACTCTCAAACATTTCCCAACTCTGAACTCACACTATACTGACTTTGCACTCATTCACTCCTCAGCACTCATGACCCCCCCCACACACACACACACACCTACAAGACTTTTAGCACTTTTACATCCCTCTCCCTATGCTACAGACCTTTTATTTATTTTTCTTATTTCTTCACACGTCAAAACACACACACACACACATATCTGACTTTCTCCCACTTTTGCACACTTTTTATTTATTTTTTTTTTCTCCTCCATCTACCCATGTCCTTGATTGCCTAGCCTTTCTGCCCCCCCCCCCCCCCACTCCACCCCCATCCCCAACACACACACTTACATCATCACTGTCATCACTTCACATACATACAGCACTCCTCTACATACTTGCTGCACACTGCACCCCCCACATACACAGCACATTGTCTTCAGGATCTTCTCCAACACACATCCTCTACATACCCACAGCACACTGCCCCCACCTACCCACACACACACACTACACACACACACACACACACACAGTCACTGTTCCACTCCCCACACACACTTCTTCACTGTCATCACTCACACATACATTACATACAGTACTCTGCTTGCAATAGTAAGTCCCTGACCCCCAACACACACACTTACATCATCACTGTCATCACTTCACATACATACAGCACACTGCTTGCTACAGTAAGCCTCCTCTACATACTTGCTGCACACTGCCCCCACATACACAGCACATTGTCTTCAGGATCTTCTCCAACACACATCCTCTACATGCCCTACAGCACACTGCCCCACCTACACACTACACACACACACACAGTCACTGCTCCACTCCCCCCCCCCACACACACATCTTCACTGTCATCACTCACACACATTACATGCCCCCAATACACAGCACATTTGTCTCATGAGGAAGCTTCTCCAACACACATATTGCACACTGCCCTCTCCCCACATACACAGCACACTATCCCATCTCCCCTGTCATCCCCCAACACACACACACCAAGACCCTGGCAGTTGGGTTAGCCCTTGAGCCGTGGATCTGCCCAAGGTTTCTTCCTTGGTAAGGGAGTTTTCCTTGCCCTGTTGCTCTTGCTCTTGGTGCCCCCACCCAATCCCAATCCTCCCCCACCTTTTTTTATGCAGCCCTTGCCACTTAATCTACTAAACCCCTCTTCTACTGCACTTTTACCCCCCCCCATTAATGCACAAATAGGCTGACACCAGACATAATTTCACTGCATTTCTTACTTCCAGTAACTATATGCATGTGACAATAAACTTCCTTGTATCCTTGTATTCCGAACTTAGTCCCGCCCACAACATTTGAGGTCGGGAAGTTCGGTCTGGCATTGCTCCATTGTGGGGCAAGTATGCTCGCCCTAGATCGGGCGGACCAATCAAATCGGGCTTTACGATGATGGACAGGTGAGCAACAGCGCCTGGTCTATCACGTCATCTAAGCACGCTTAGATTAGGCTTATGTTTTAAACAAAAACGCTGTGTCTAGAAGGATACATGGCTTTTAAGACCCCATATGGAAAATGCATATTATTA
This sequence comes from Alosa alosa, assembly GCF_017589495.1. Taxonomy (NCBI): domain Eukaryota; kingdom Metazoa; phylum Chordata; class Actinopteri; order Clupeiformes; family Clupeidae; genus Alosa; species Alosa alosa. Next base: position 17,711,190 of record NC_063191.1, read on the forward strand.
TGACCGCCGCGCAGCGAAGCGGCGGTCATATAGGTTTAGTCAGATTTTTTTTTTTTTCTTTTCTTTTTTCATGTCCAAATTTCCGTCAATGATTCCCGGGACACTGAAAGACCGGGGTAGACAAAACTTGGTGGGCATGTAACCCCATATGGATAGCATGGAACCATCGTTTTCGTTTTGATCTGTAGCCCCCACGCTGGACTGCACCCGAAAGGAGGGTAGGGCAGACACAGTTTTCTGTGAATATCTCGAGAACCGTAAGGTTTAGGAGGACCATTATTTTTTGTATGTTGATCTCAAGGGGCCATGTCAACGCATTCCATAACCACTCATTTCATGTATAGCGCCACCTAGTTAAACACAAAAAAAGTAAAAATGAGGTGGTGTAATTGAAGGTATCTGTGACCTAACATAGTCAAAACTGCACAAAATTGGAAGTGTAGGATCATTATGACACCCTCTGTATGCACGCCAAGTTTTGTGGAATTCCGTTCATGGGGGGCCACACAATAAATTAATTTATGTTACTATACACCAACTGGCCTGTAGGTGGCCGGAGACAGTTTTCTGTGAATATCTCGAGAACCGTAGGGCCTAGGAGGTCCACCTTTTTTTGTATGTTGGTCTTAAGGGGGCATGTCAACCCATCCCATTACCACTTATTTCATGTATAGCGCCACCTAGTTAAAAATTAAAAGCATAAAATTAGGTGTTTTCATCTCAATATCTCTGGCTGACAAGGTCAAAACTGCACAAAATTAAAAGTGTAGGATCATTATGACACCCTCTGAATGCATGCCAAGTTTTGTGTACTTTCGTTCATGGGGGGCCTTACAATAAAATAATTTATGTGTACATTTAGTGACGTACACCAACAAGGATTCCCGACACTGAAAGACCGGGGTACACAAAACGGTGAGCATGTACCCCCATATGGATAGCATGGAACCGTCATTTTTCGTTTTCATCTGCAGCCCCCGCTGGACTGGACCCCGAAGGGAGGGTAGGGCACCTGATTCTCTGTGAATCTTTTATGGTATGTTGGTCTCAAGGGCCCACATAAACCTGGCTCATAATCACTCATTTGTGATTCCCGGTAAAAATGAAAATCAGTAGGATTAAAAGAAAGCCAAAATAAATATTCATCATCATCATCATGGCTGCATTTTCAGTATTGGCGAAAGTAGTCGTTTGTCCACTAGATGGCGCTTGCTCGTTGCAGTGAGGCGTAATTTTGTTGGAAGTTAAAAGGGGTTGGAAAAAACAATGGGCCTTCATACAAGGACTGTAATTTACCGCAGCTTAACATCTAATAAGGATAGGGCGATGTTCACATGAAGTGTAATTCCCATTTCTTCTTGAAGCCGAAATAAATCTGAGGGATGTTTATCGGACATGCTTGGTTTTTACTGCAGGTGCGTTAATCTTGTAATATCAATAAGGACCTAGGTAATGTTACCGTTAAGCGTTGGTTGAGTGATGGAGGCATTTGATTTATTGCATTTGTAGAAAACTATAAATGCGGTTATACCAAGCAAATGTATAGCAGCACTGTTTGTATCTTTCGACTGTCATTTATTGCCGCGTGCTACAAAAATCATTCTGTGCAATGGAAGATTTACCAACGTTACACGGTCTGATGCAGTTTTGCCTATACATGCGTGAGACTGAGGCGCCTGTTTATTTTGTTTTAAGTGCGTGCAGGGTGTGAGGGGAATCGATGTGCTTTGATTACAGCTTGGTAGTTGTAGTCTGTGAAATTAAAAAGCGTGTGTGTGAAGTATCCAAACAATGACACCTTCATTTCATTATGGCTGTTTTAGCAAAACACCTTAAGCTACTGTGTAGTAGGTCCCATTTAGAAGTGGCTACTTCATTTGCGCTTTCATTGACTCATGGAGCTGCGTGAATGTTATTACAACTTTTCGCCACGATATGACAGTTTAAGTCCGCTTGATACTGTAAGGCGTAAGCCATTGGTTTCCAAAGGAGATTTTATTTGTGTCGCCAGCATAGCCTATTGACAATTTATGTTGTCAATATTTGCCTATATTTGCACTAACAATAACGGACAAAAGCTCTTCAACGTTGGCCCGTTAAAATGTGTATGAACAGTCTAGCGACGCATTTCATCAAGGCCCATTTGGACATGTCAGTTATTTGCACCACTGGTTAGATGTAAAACAGCACTTCGTTTCAGACTAGGCTACTGTTACTTAATTTGTGCATTAACAATAACGTTTCAGACTACTGTTACTTAATTTGTGCATTGACAATAAAGTATTACATGAACTAAAGATGACTAAAATCTTATGTAGAAGAAGAAACATTCACAAAAAATCCATCCATCCAAAATGACCTTTGTTTTTGATAGCTGTTGAAAAACGGCATGGAACTGACAGAGATGTTTTTGTTTATAAATACATAAAAATAAATAAATAAATAACATTATGCTGATACCTTTTGCTTTTCCCAAATACAATGTAGCCTACAGGTGTAAGTGACCTTTCATCAATCCAGTTGCAATGGATGAACTGTGATGAACTGCCCTACTTGTGATTGTTTAGAGATTTTAAAGGTTTTATAACAATTCTACATCTTCTTTGGCTATTCTACAATCTATTCACCTTTTCAGCACCAGTAGGGTACTTTCTGTGCAGCCAGACACACACACTCAGGCATGCCAAACAAGCATACACAAAAGTTTCAAGAGTGGGGGATGGAGTAAAATATGGAGACAAATTGAAGTGTGATTTATTTTCGAACGGATGTACAGGACTGAGCGGTCATATTTTGTAACCGCTATCACGGTACATCTAGTTTAATGAGGTTTTATCACTGAAAACGATTATTTCTGAAAACTTTGGCCAAAGTTGAGATGTGGGAAAACTTGTGGTTTCACTTTCATCAAGGGAGAACAGCGCTGTTGCATTGCGACATGTTCCCTCGTTCGTTTGAAATCTCTGATTGACCACCTGTTCGAGGGATTTGCAACAGCCTTTCCCAGCTGTTTAACATGTTTGTAGCATATCAGTGTTCAACAGAATTATTTTTAAAAACAGAGGGGATATAGGCTATCAGTTTTTTCCTAATAGCCTACCCTATAGGCCTACGTATCTCTTAGATTTCGCTAATGAGTGTTGTAGGCTAGGAGTTATTGACGGCACTAACTTTTACAAAAGACCAGAAAACAATGTTTTCGTTTTTTTCAGTAAGTATACTTCCAGTAAGGCTATTCGCATGATATTTTCACCAGACATCTCTTGTGAACACAGGTTTTCAATGCTGTTGTTTACTAAATTCCAGCATAGCCATTGGTTGTACTGAATGGACTGAGTGGCTACCAAAGAAGGAAACATCATTTTCACCTACAGTGCAACCGGAAAGTTCTCAGACCCTTTCCAGTTTTCCACATTTTGTCATGCAAGCTTTGTGGTGCGCTGCTTGATAATAGGACACAGGTCCTGCAACATTATTGTTTACAGCATGCTAGCAATGTTTCGTCCGTTAACGTTAGTCCACTGCCATGCCTTTATGATAACTGTCTGCACATTTCAGTCAGTAAATGCATTTAATATTAATTTGACACGGTCACACACTCAGTCAGAATATGTATTATTCACGTCAGCTGTGTGGGTGAAAACAACCATTTAATGTGCAAACTGTTCATTTAAGGATGCATTTAAAGCGACATGAGATGGTGGATTGTCCTTATAGAGACTGTCAGTATTGTTCAAATGTGTATTCGTCCTTCAATGCACAGATTCAGAAGTTGATGCAAACAACATTCGCATTGAGAAGGAAGGAGATTATATCAGACGTCCTTCCCCTCGCAGACATATTGGTTCGGTGGCCTGCAATCATGTTGGAATCCCAGATAAGCATTTCTTTTGTACAAATACTTGAATAGATTAATTTAATGTGTGGTTCTGACCAAATGTATTTTGCTATAAACTGGGGTAGTATAATGCATATTTCATAGTTTCATAGAGATTCATATTTCAAAATGTTTTGTTTTGTAGCGTTATTTTCCCTTTATTTACAGGATCTTAATACTGCATTGGACTGTATATTGACACATTTTCCCTTATTTATCTTTACAGATCAGTGCGGAGTTCCACTGAATTACCAACATCAATCTGGAGAGCACCTTCTATGAGCAGTTGGACCGGCATGTCCTGCACACCTTATATAGGAAGAAGGTAGCTCGTTCAGGAAAATTTGCTGAAGCCCTGGGTGAGATCTTCAGGATTTACGACCTCCAAGTGAGTTTTTTCAGACTTTTACTTGTACAGTGCATTTGAAATTATTTAACCTCACCCTGACCAATATACACACACTTTTGACTGTTGCCATTTGATCATTTAATCAAATAAGAAGACTTAAAATATCTTAACAAAATTAAAACAAGTGATTTCTCCAACTTCAACTTAAAGGACGATCGAAGGAACCCTGGTCAGGTTACACACCAGAGATCCAACAAGCAAGGCCCTGTCCAGACTGTATATGTTACCAAGGGCAGCGTCTACCCCAGTCAGTGGCTAGTCGAGTGGCCCAAAGTGGACGCCCCCCCAGGGGTCCAAGAACCCGAGGGGGCCATACATAGGATTTCTGGGGCAGTCGCCGAGGTTCACTCCCAGCTACGCCTGGTCAGTTGGGAGAAGGAGACTTCAGACCCTTGGATATTGGAGACAATAGCAAGGGGTTACAGACTCCAGTTTCGGCAGCAGCCTCCACCTTTTTCTGGGGTCCATCTGACCACGGTAGAGGTCTCTTGAGTGGAAGAAGTCGCAACACTGCTTCAGAAAGACGCCTTAGCCAAAGTGTGCACCAGAGAACAGCTGGCCTTCCTAGAGTACTCCATCTACTTTTGCCAGGTTTTATAGAATTAATGTGACCTCAACCACAGTCGGCGCTACTGTTCTAATGGCTGCTGCCGAACAGACTAAGTGAAGGGGGATCCTCTGTCCCTCGCGACACTTTTGATACTAGTCATTCGTTGTAAGACAGTGGTGACGGTCAGAGAGAGGTCGAAATAGATCATAAGTTATGTCTATAACTATGGATCTATGAGACCGAACGATGACCGTCACCATCCCTTGTCACTCGGAACGAACCGAAGCATTTTGGTCAGGAGGAAGAGGCAGGTCCACGGATACACTTTATGTTGTGGGACCAGCCTCTGGTCAGTCACATGACTTTGCTAGTCTCGCGACAGGTAGCCTGATGGCATCATTCATTGTAAGACCGTGGTGACAGTCATCATTTGGTCTCATAGATCCATAGTTATAGACATAACTTACATTCTGATTAGGGATCGACCGATATGGTTTTTTCAGGGCCGATACTGATAAACTAGATGTACAGCATAGCGGTACAAAATATGACCGCCGCTCAGTCCTGTACATCCGTTCCGCGAAAATAAATCACACTTCAATTTGTCTCCATCTTTTACTCCATCCCCCACTCTTGAAACTTTTGTGTATGCTTGTTTGGCATGCCTGAGTGTGTGTGTGTGGCTGCACAGAAAGTAGCCTACTGGTGCTGAAAAGGTATAGGAAGGAATAGATTGTAGAATAGCCAAAGAAGATGTAGCATTGTTATAAAACCTTTAAAATCTCTAACCAATCACAAGTAGGGCAGTTCATCACAGTTCATCCATTGCAACTGGATTGATGAAAGGTCACTTACACCTGTAGGCTACATTGTATTTGGGAAAAGCAAAAGGTATCAGCATAATGTTATTTATTTATAAACAAAAACATCTCTGTCAGTTCCATGCCATTTTCAACAGCTATCAAAAACAATGGTCATTTTTGGATGGATGGATTTTTTGTGAATGTTTCTTCTTCAACATAAGATTTTAGTCATCTTTAGTTCATGTAATACTTTATTGTCAATGCACAAATTAAGTAACAGTAGTCTGAAACGAAATGCTGTTTTACATCTAACCAGTGGTGCAAATAACTGACATGTCCAAATGGGCCTTGATGAAATGCGTCGCTAGACTGTTCATACACATTTTAACGGGCCAAAGTTGAAGAGCTGTTGTCCGTTATTGTTCGTGCAAATATAGGCTGATTCATGTTCCCTTGCATTGTGTAACTGAGGTCCATGGCTAGTCTGGCTTTCACCAGACCAAGCTCAATCTTTTCTTGGGGTTCACCCAGCCTAGTCCATAGGCACCCGATATTGTTTAATTTTCCGATTGAGATATCCACGCTCTGGCTATTCTAAATGCAAAAAATGCATCAGGGAGTTATGACAAAACTAGCAAACTAGATCCTAATAGAAAGCTGTTAGCTTCCCTAAGCTACAGGTAGGCTTATAAGGTAGGCCTATTTACAACATAAATTGTCAATAGGCTATGCTGGCGACACAAATAAAATCTCCTTTGGAAACCAATGGCTTACGCCTTACAGTATCAAGCAGACTTAAACTGCCATATCGTGGCGAAAAGTTGTAATAAAATTCATGCAGCTCTATGAGTCAAGGAAAGCGCGAATGAAGTAGCCACTTCTAAATTTCCTGAATTTCCCCTCGGGGATCAATAAAGTATCTATCTATCTAAATGGGACCCACTACACAGTAGCTTAAGGTGTGCTAAAGCAGCCATAATGAAATGAAGGTGTCATTGGATACTTCACACACACGTGCTTTTTAATTTCACAGACTACAACTACCAAGCTGGAATCAAAGCACATCGATTGCCCTCTCACACCCTGCACGCACTTAAAACAAAATAAACAGGCGTCTCAGTCTCATGCATGTATAGGCAAAACTGTATCAGACCGGTGTAACGTTGGAAAATCTTCCATTGCACAGAATGATTTTTGTAGCACGTGCAACAAATGACAGTCGAAAGATACAATTTAGGGATCGACCGATATGGTTTTTTCAGGGCCGATATCAATTACTACCAAAACAGGAGGCCGATAACCGATATGTAAAACCGATATGTCAGTTGTCAAAAAGGGGGGTAGGTAGTAAAGGCGATATGCTGCAAAAAATTAATTCAAAAGCATTTAATTATGCAAACTTTTCTTTTTTCTTTTGATACACAATTGTCTATCAACTTGCATCACTTGCAAGTGTAAATCCTGTGTATCATGTTAATCCAAGAGCTAAGTGATAGCAATTATTTTCATAGACTAGGCCTACACAATGGGCTTGTTAAGGGACCTGTCACAAAGAGGATGCTTTGCCATCGTGTGTGTGAGTGCACGAGAGAGGGAGAAGAGGAAGAGGTGCATGCGTGATGGCAAGTGTTACGGTTGAATAATTTAACAAAACAGTTTTAAAATAGTTCTTAGGCTATTTAAGTATGCAATTTGTGTCCATGTGTAGACTACAAGCTACACTTTTGAGAGCGCGATTTAGTTCAGGTCGGAATAAATTACGGCTGGCCCTGGGTGCATGTTGTCTTTTCTGACAGTCCGTTTCAAAAAGGAGCAATTAGACTTTTTGACGTTCGCTATCGCATAATTTAGGACTTGTCTGTACTATGTCCGCCGTGGTGTCCCGTTATTCAAAATTAACGAACGAGGCGGAGGCAGAGAACTCCCGACACGCAGCACCCGAGTTTGTAGGCTAACTAGTAAACAGTAACGTGCATCAATCAGGAATTCACTAAATGAAGGAAGTGGGTCCTTTACTTATTGATCCGGATCAAAGAGACAATAGATTACAAAGTGGTGTTTTTGTAACTTCAGTGTAGATGATTGTGATTCATTGCAACTTCAGCAATGTAGGCTACCTTCCTTACCTTCGAAAAATAGCTCCGTACAGCTGAAGCCCAGTCTACAGTCTGCCTCATTGAGAATCCTAAACTTTGTCTGTGTTCAGTCTTCGATTCTGATTGGCTGCATTCGTGCTAACTAACAAATCAGACGGTGTAGTGGTAATGCTCTTGACCACAGAGTAGCAAATGCAGGGAGTGAGAGACGCTTTACAGACAAAGTAGCGCGTTTCATTTTTTATCCATTTCAATATCGGCTTATCGGTGGAAGAAATGACCGATACCAATTATTATAAAAATGCTAAATATGGGCCCTAATAATCGGCCAGGCCGATAATTGGTCGATCCCTAATTCTGATCAGCACGAACAGTGCAAATGCATCCCTCTGCCCAGAGAAGAGGGTGAAATGATTGTTGAATTTCCTAGCATTGGTCAGGCATTTGTCATACTTTTTTTCTAGTCTTTATGCCCTTGATCTAACCTATCCAAAAGAAGCTGCAAATACATTACATGAAATGTCTCATGGGCCTAGATGTGGACAACAAAATGAAGCCAAAAGGTTTGACGCTTAGAAACAAACTCTGTTGTTCCTAGATTGTTGATGAGTTTTGCATGCAATGTTTGCACGAACTGTATTAGGAAGGCCAAAAACTGAATGGCTGGATAATTTCCTTTCTCAAATGAAAGGTGGGTAAACTCTATTTTAATTTAGCCTCCACTACAGCCCTGTTCTGAACTTGTATTTGTTTCCATGAAAATAAAAGATTAGGAAGAATTTCACTGGCCTGTGTCAACCTTTTAATAATTTTCTTTCAAGTCTTAAAGTTGAAACTAATCAAAATGGGCATGTTTGTTCAACTTTCTGAAAATTAAAACTTTTAAGTTAAATTTAATTTAAAGAATTGGTTGACGCAAAATGAAATATTTCATGCTGACATTAATAAATCCAATTAAGCTATCTAAGATTAATTTTATTAATTACTGTGAACTCAACTGTAGTTGATGTTTCTTTAACTTAAAAAAAGACTTGTTGAACACACTCACAATTTTCTAGTGACGACTAATTAAAAAAGTTAAGTTTCTTTGACTTAGCAAAACCTAGTTACTATTACTTAATTATTTTTGTGTAATTGGTTTCACCAGTTTTTTTGAGGCCAATTAACTTGTCGGTTTTACAGTGTACTGTATACAAACAACAATATCATGCCTGTTTTTAAGCTGACCTATGCCGCACCGATCCACAGGGAATTATCGACTCCCGCGATTCTTCACTACTGTGCTTGTGTAGCATTATGTAGTGAAAGTAACCTTCTCCGAGCATTTGTCCCATAATAGAAATTCAAGCGTAACCTCTGGTATCAGTGCTTTCTGAATATATTGAACACACTTTTAAAAATACCGCAATAATACCAAAAACTGTGATAATTTTGGTCACTATAACCGTGAGGTTACATTTTTATACCGTTACATCCCTAAAGTCAACCTCCAAGGTGCCAGTCAGAAGCGGCAGGGAAAAGGCAGAGAAAAGGTCGAGATTGGTGACCAAAATTCTCATCTTTCCCACAACTTCATCGGTGATCAATGAAAACGCATAAAAAACAGCTAGGAAAAACCTACTTCAAAGTTTGCAGTGAATGTATACAGTAAGTGGTATTCCTATGACCTAATGTCGTTGCAAACGGAAGTTCATGGGGAATGTGACGAAACTTTGCCACGCCTCCACTTCCCTCTCACCAGATAACGTAGTCAAGGCTCACCTGCAGACGCAACTGCTTCAGTTTGTTCTCGCTCGCAAGACAATCAGACAGCAGCTCAATGGAATAAGACATCCATGCCTCAGCCAGCGATGTGGAGGATGATTCCGCCATCATTCCCTCTTCTCCTTCCGATCCTTCGGTATCTCACTGTCGCGGTCATTCAAGCCAAGTTACCATCCCTTCGGTGTGCCGAATGCTCCTTCTCGGGGATCCGTACAATCGACTACCTCAAGCCACCGCCCATTTTCCGTGAAGGGAGATAATCCTGTTACTCCTGTTCACATTGTACACCCACGACTGTGTTGCCACCCACGGATACAACACTCTTATCAAATTTGCAGACGACGACCGTTTTAGGCTGATCAGCAACAATGATGAGGCACCATACAGAGAGGAGGTCTGGACGCTGGCCGCCTGGTACAGTGATAACCACCTCAACACCAAGAAGACCAAAGAAATCATCATTGATTTCCGGAAGTCAAGGACCACACTCAGGCCTGAGCATCAATGAGGAGGTGGAGAGTGTCCCGCCCGTTCCAGCCCCCCTTCCCCCACCAATGGTTCCCTTATACCTCCTTTCCTGGAGCCACGCCACCACTTAATCCTCTCCTGGCATTTCACACACTTCCTCCCGCCTCCTATAGCTCATTTTCTACCGCTCCTTATCAGCCACTCCCTACTGCTCATGCGTTAGAATCGGGATTCGGTATTCCGTACCACCACGTCCCCCCCCCCCCCGGGATGGCCAAGCTAGCTCAAGGATTGCCGCTTGGCGCCTACCTTCCTACACTCTGGCTTCAGATGTTCAACTACCTCCTCCGCCGCACGCTCCCATTAATGAGCCTCCACCCGTGTCTCCTTCCCTCAGGAACCAAATTCTATCAGGTGTGGACTTTGATTTATTCTCTCTTTTGTCTCCCTCTTCTGAACAACCTCAGCCTTGTGATATCGACTGTGGCTCAATGACTTTGTCCTTGAAGTCGCCCGGCCCCGCTACTCGCGTCCCGTCTTTCCCCAAGTTCGCACTAACATTTTCTCGCTACCTGAAGGTAGTTTGCTCCGTGTTTCCTAATAGGCGTCAGGAGCTGACTGAATACTTCAGTGTAATAGCAGGGCAAGCAGTAACTTCAGGCACTCATTTTTACCATTGCATGTTTTCAGCTAAATGCGCTGCCCGAGTACGTCTCTGGAACCAGTGCCCTTACTGGGGAGCTCAACATAGAAATACACAACCGTGTTTTCCTGGACTACTGCTCTGTAACCTGCACCTTATGCTGCAGTTCCGAACATGATTCTGCTTCTTCATCGAAGGGAATTCTAACAGTCACAAAACTGCGGCCTCAAAATCCACCTCTTCCATCCCTAAACTGCCTCAATCGTCCGGCACCGTTCCAGATCAGGCCGCCTTTCCTACGGAACAAGTCTGTTTTTGCTTCAACGCCTCCAAGTGCCAGCTGTCTTCCTGTAAATATCTCAATGTCTGCAGTTACTGTGCCGGGGCTCCCTCAATAAAAAAGATTAACAAGTACTTTAGTACTCCAATTAATGTGTGAAGTCTAGCGGAAGAATTAGTTTCTCACCCAGACAAAGTTTTCTCTGATTATCTGATTTCAGGTCTCCAAAACGTCTTTCTTCCAGGTATCTCCGCTAAATAAACCACGTCATTTATCTGCAAAAAATCTGCTATCCGCAATAAGAGACCCAGAGGCCGTAGATCAGCTTCTGGCTAGCGAAGTACAGTCCGGTTTTATGATCGGCCTCTTCTCCAAACCTTCCTATCGAAATTGGATAAATCCCATCGGCGTTGCGACTCGGAAATATTCCGGTAAAAAAAGACTAATAGTTGACCTCTCTGCTCCCCATAATGGCTTAGTTTTAGTATCAACAGTCTTGCACTTTTCAAAGACTATTTGATGTGCTACCAAACTGTGGAATAGAGGTGGATTTTGTTGTTTGTTCTCATGACACAGTTCGCGTCGTTCAGTTTGCCAAGATGATTTGTTCTGAATCGTTCGTTCGTTTCGTTCAGTAGCATTTCCGGTAGCCTACAACGTAGTTCAGCGGTGAATCATGGAATGCAGGTTCTCAGCTCCTCGTTTGTGCAAACGGTCAACACAACACTGTAATTGTAGCGGCAAATATATAGCTGCAACTTCATGATTATGTGTACTTTTAGACAAAACAGCAGTAGCTAATGTGTTCATTCACCTTGACATTAAATTGACATATTGAAGGTAAATAGAGTAGACCACGGCTAGATCAGCTAATTTCTTTTTTAAAAATGTGTTCATTCATAAAGGAACAAAGACAGTAGGCTATGCCGACAAACATGTTTAAAGGCTTGGCAGAAAGATTATATTGATGTTAAGGTTTCAAGTTAGGGGTGGGCGATATATATCGTCTGCGATAATATCGTGATTGTTGTTTTAACGATGTGCAAATTTACAGTATCTAGTATTTAAATTACTTATGGGGGAAAAACACTCTAAATCACGCACTGAAGACTCATACATTCCCAGGAGGTAGGCTATGCGGGAGAAGTGCAGCAGAGCAAGTGTCACGTGATCACTAGTGGGTCACAACGTTGTCCCACACAGCTTATGTTTATTTTGTGCAGCGAGAGTAGCCTAGGCCTACTTGGAATTTTATGCGTCTACTTCTGTTCAAGTAGCATTGATGAGACAGTCACGTTTTTTCCTACACAGTATTATATGGAGAGAAAACATTAGCCTTTGAGTATTTTAATAGTCAGTTGTAAACAAATAACTATTCTCATGTAACTCTTTTGTAAATGGACTGAAATTCGCTCTAAATATCTACGTTTACCGATTATGCTAACTGTTAGCATCTCTATGGGATTTCTCATATACATTAGCCATAAGCTAACGCATTAGTTTCTATTCTGTAACTTAGAATGCTAGCCTACGTGATTGCTCTAAAACAAAACATAGAAGGAAATAACTGAGATGTAGGCTACTCTGTTGGTCTGCTCTTAGTTTTACAGTGAATCCTATGTAAAGGTTTGAAAGGAACTTCAGCTTCAGACTTTCTCTTAGGAAACTGTTAGGCCTATTCATCTTTTCTAATGTAGCTGGCTAGACCATGTCACTGCCACACACACACAAGTGCAGAATTGGAAATGTGTCAGAGTGACAATGCATTGGTTAATTTGGTTAAAAAGTCACAGGTTAGGTTATTGGTTATTATTGTAATGATGCTATTCATAAATAATGAGCTGTAAAGTAACTCAGACTTTAACAAAAACAATTTTTTAAAGGATATCGACTTAATTATTGTTATCATCAAAATCACAAAAAATATCGAGATATTATTTTTTGTCCATATCGCCCACCCCTATTTCAAGTCCGCATTTTGCCTAGGCTACAGAGCCATAATCACTCTGCTTCTAGCCCAGAACGAGTGACTGCTTTAACGAGAACGACAGACTGAAGTGAAACAGGTGGGGGTCTTGGCATGAGAACGAACGAACGAACAAGACAGATTGAAGAGACATTTATTAACCTGGCATGACATAAAATACAAAGACAGCATGTATTTACCATTACACAGATATTTAAATGTAAATGCAAATATTGAAATGCAAAATGGAATTGTTAATGTAAACCATTATCGTTATTTTTTATTGTATGCTCTCCCACTACTCACTAGTCCATTTGTTTTTTTTTTTCATGGAAACGGTTGCTATGCTTTCATGCCCCTCATTGGCTAATTCGATGAGAATGTTTTAGAAACAATACAGACAACAGCATACGATTGGTTTGGCTCTCGCCTTAGGAAGCTGGGCCATAGGCATCACAGCAGCACTAGGTCAGTGTGATTCAGCGACAAACAAAAGAATGAACAAGAACTGAAAAGGCAAACCAGTTCAGGTCATTCATTTTAAAACCCGTTCGAAGGAACTAGTAGGTTCGCGACCGACCCACCTCTCTCTACTGTGGAACGCTATCCTGCTGATTAAGATAGCAGGTCCCGATTGCTGGTTATTCAAAGCAGATATTATTGTGGCATTTAAAGCAATGCCCATCAACCCAGATTTCTGGCATTTGTTTGGCGTCTAGTGGCAAGGAAAATTCTATTTTGTTGTCAGACTGACATTTGGCTGCCGCAGTAACCCTAAAATATTTGACATCCAGAAGTATTGTGCTGGATTTTACAAAACAACTACAAAGTTACGCTCTTAGTCCACCTGCTAGATGATTTCTTAACTATAAGACCTCATTCAGATCCCCCTGCTGCCGGGCACAAACCTGTCTTGAGAGTTTAAGCCACTGGGCGTGCCCAATTCAGAGGAGAAAACAAGCGGTCCCACTAACACTCTGGAATTTCTTGGTATCACTCTCGATACAGTTAATTCAATATCCTTGATCCCAAAAGAGAAAATCGACCACGTTTAAATCATAGATTGCTTTATTGCAGCCCCCAAAACAAAACAAGAAATCCTGTTGCTCCTGGGTCATCTCAACTTTGCGATGAGAGTTATTCTTCAAGGCAGACCCTTCATGTCTAACCTCCTCTTAGCCGCAAAATCCGTACCAGCTCTGCATGACATAGATGAGCAATACTTAAAGAAGCCCTATGCAACAATTTTAGCAAAAATGACCTTAATTATGCAGGCTGAGAGTCGTTCTGATGGTTCTACAACACTTTCTGGGTTGTTTGGTGGGTGCTTCATCTCCCCCTATTGCTTCTCCGCGGAAAAAACGAATATGCAACTTTCTGAACCCGGACCAGGTAAATCTGGATGTGACTTAGTGGAAGTATCCAATCGCGCCTCGAAAATGTAGTCAGATTGTAGTTTCTAAGAAGACTGCAAAACGGACGCTGACTTGGCTTTGTTGCTGTTGAAATTGTAAGTAGCCCTTGGGTGAACTTTGTTTTTGTAATGTGGTTTGATAGTCTCTTGAACAATGTGTTTGCTCGACCATTTTATTGTGAGCCGTGTATGTGTTTAGCTTGGTTTCTTGATGGCTAGCTCGCTAGCTAGTGGGGGTTTAGCAGTCACTTGCTACCGAAGCTGCAGGGGTAGCTATGTCATGAAAAATGCGAGCCCAAATCTGGTGAAAACTCAGAAACAGCAAAGGAATAACCAGACCTGCATAGGGCTTCTTTACTAGATCTAGAATTATTCCATTTATTTCTCATAATGGTCTGTCCATGTTCTACGATGATCGATATTAATCCCCTTAAATGAAAATTCCGGTGTGAAATTGACCTTAACTGCACTGAAAGATGTTGCCGAGTACTTACACGTGTCCAATAGGCACCTTCGGTCACCCCCTAGTATTCCGAATTGCGCCGATTTTTGCCGAACTTGCATAAGGTTTTCAGCTAGCTGTGGGGGCATAGCGTAGCCTATGCAGCTAAATCGCTATTTTTACACCATTAAAAATGTTCCAAGTAACTCCACACTCCATTGGTAGACCTCTGAGGGTCCTGACATTTAAAACGAGATACTGAGAACTTTGGAAGTGCACAGGAAGTTTATTAAAAAAGACTGTTTATACAAGCAGTACCTTCAGAGAATCTCTCCGCTGGCCGTCATCTTGTAATGAAGTCGCGATCAGTCACCTGCCGAGCACGAACGAACAGGAAGGACAGGGGAACAGATTGCAAAAGTAATTACAAAATTACTAATTACAAAAGTAAATAGGAAATATATAGTTACTGTCTACATGAGCATGATGAGTACACGGTATCAACGAAGCTCAAAAGGTTTTACATCAGGGATGGGAATCTCGCGTAATGTTGTTGACGGAAGACGTGCTGCACACGTGAAGGAAACAGCTGAT
The DNA here is from genome assembly GCF_017589495.1 of Alosa alosa. Classification (NCBI taxonomy): domain Eukaryota; kingdom Metazoa; phylum Chordata; class Actinopteri; order Clupeiformes; family Clupeidae; genus Alosa; species Alosa alosa. Next base: position 17,726,496 of record NC_063191.1, read on the forward strand.
CAGTTACGTGATTATTATGACCGCCGCTAGCGAAGCGGTGATATATGGTGTTTGTGAAAGTTTTCCCCGTCATCTACTTCCTGAATTTTTGGTCAACGATACCGGGACACGAACCTCATGAAATTTGGTGGGTATGTAGCCCCACTAGACTTTTACGGAAAAAATTTGTTTTAGATCCCCCGGGGCCACTCCCCGTGCTGGGCTCCCGAACCGCAAAAAAAGCAGTTTTTCCTAAATAACTACCTGAACCGTGGCACTGAGGATGAAGAATCTTGTATGGTATGTTGGTCTCAAGGGCCCACATCAATCTGGCCCATAATCACTCATTTGTGATTTGCACCCCGGTAAAAATGAAAATGCAATATTTTTCTACTTTAATCGCCTCTATCTTCAGTTAAGATGTTCAGAACTGCACCAAATTTTATGTGTATGATTGACCTGGCATTCTCTGGGGGTATGCCAAGTTTCGTAGAATTTCATCCATGGGGGGGTCTAAAAAAAAAATAGGTTATGTGTACATTTAGTGACTGTACACTCATTGGCCTGTAGATGGCGGTGCACACATATACACATGCACAGGCACCCACATACTATCGGTATTAGAACGTATGATGTTTATTCATCACATGCTTGGTTTTAGTATTGGTGATAAGCGCTTGTCCACTAGATGGCGCATGCGTTAATGGACTTATAATATCAATAAGGACCTAGGGATAATGTTGGTTTTACTGCAGGTACGCGTTAATCGTTGGTTAGGTAATGTTACCGTTAGATGGAGGCCAATTTGATTGATTGCATTTGTAGAAAACTATAAATGCGGTTATACCAAGCAAATTGATAGCAGCACTGTAATTGTATCTTTCGACTGTCATTTGTTGCACGTGCTACAAAAATCATTCTGTGCAATGGAAGATTTCCCAATGTTACACCGGTCTGATACAGTTTTGCCTATACATGCGTGAGACTGAGACGCCTGTTTATTTTGTTTTAAGTGCATGCAGGGTGTGAGAGGGGAATCGATGTGCTTTGATTCCAGCTTGGTAGTTGTATTCTGTGAAATTAAAAAGCACGTGTGTGTAAAGTATCCAGACAATGACACCTTCATTTCATTATGGCTGCTTTAGTAACACACCTTAAGCTACTGTGTAGTGGGTCCCATTTAGAAGTGGCTACTTCATTCGTGCTTTCCTTGACTCATGGAGCTGCGTGAATTTTATTACAACTTTTCGCCACGATATGGCAGTTTAAGTCCGCTTGATACTGTAAGGCGTAAGCCATTGGTTTCCAAAGGATATTTTATTTGTGTCGCCAGCATAGCCTATTGACAATTTATGTTGTAAATAGGCCTACCTTATAAGCCTACCTGTAGCTTATGGAAGCTAACAGCTTTCTATTAGGATCTAGTTTGTTAGTTACAGTTTTGTCATAACTCCCTGATGCATTTTTGCATTTGCCAGAGCGTGGATATCTCAATCACAATATCGGGTGCCTATGGACTAGGCTGGGTGAACCCAGCCTGATCTGCCCCTATTTATTTTTTGATTTCTTAACAGATTTAGCTTGGTCTGGTGAAAGCCAGACTAGCCATGGACCTCAGGTACACAATGCAAGGGAACATGAATCAGCCTATATTTGCACGAACAATAACAGACAACAGCTCTTCAACTTTGGCCCGTTAAAATGTGTATGAACAGTCTAGCGACGCATTTCATCATGTCAGTTATTTGCACCACTGGTTAGATGTAAAACAGCATTTCGTTTCAGACTACTGTTACTTAATGCACAAATTAAGTAACAGTAGTCTGAAACGTTATTGTTAATGCACAAATTGACAATAAAGTTGTAAGGGTCCTGTCGTGTTTTGTTTTCCCGTTTAGTGTTTCCCTTCATGTCTTCATCTCTTGTTTACATCCTGTGTCCTGTTCCATGTGTTTCTTTGTTTGTTTTGCCATGTGTTTCTGTTCCCTGTGCCCGTGTCTCCGCCCCTCACCTGATCCGCGTTAGTCTGTTAATTATGGTTTCCACCTGTCTTGTTTTACCTTGTTCCTTGTCCACCTGAGCCTTGTTAAATCCCTGTGTATATAAACCCCTAGTTTCGTTATGTTCCTTCTGTGTCATTGTTGTAATATTCCTGCGCTGCTCTCTGTAACTAAACTAAAATCAGTAAATCTACTCTTGGTGTGTTGTCCTGCTTTTGGGTCAATTCAAGTAGCAGCCCGTAACAGTCCGTGACAAAAGTATTACATGAACTAAATATGACTAAAATCTTATGTAGAAGAAGAAACATTCACAAAAAGTCCATCCATCCAAAAATACCTTTGTTTTTGATAGCTGTTGAAAACGGCATGGAACTGACAGATGTTTTTGTTTATATATAAATAAATAAATAACATTATGCTGATACCTTTTGCTTTTCCCAAATACAATGTAGCCTACAGGTGTAAGTGACCTTTCATCAATCCAGTTGCAATGGATGAACTGTGATGAACTGCCCTACTTGTGATTGGTTAGAGATTTTAAAGGTTTTATAACAATGCTACATCTTCTTTGGCTATTCTACAATCTATTCACCTTTTCAGCACCAGTAGGCTACTTTCTGTGCAGCCGCACACACACACTCAGGCATGCCAAACAAGCATACACAAAAGTTTCAAGAGTGGGGGATGGAGTAAAAGATGGAGACAAATTGAAGTGTGATTTATTTTCGCGGAACGGATGTACAGGACTGAGCGGCGGTCATATTTTGTACCGCTATGCGGTACATCTAGTTTACATTACTTGTGGACTGGACTTGGAAGTTTGCAAATCTTGAGAAGATGGCAGAATACGAAGAAGACACAGAGTTATACGAGGAATTTGAAATCATCGGATCTGCAAAATATAAATGACTATTATGCTATTTAAAATTTCCGGATACTAGTGACTTGCTTGGACACCATTCCCAATGCAATGGGTGCAACCATCCCCCACTCACATCGGCGGACCCCGAGTCACGTTCGGCCAGGTTAGGTTACCGGGAAAGCGTTCGGTCCCCCACGCATGCATCTATTCCATTTATTAAAATACACACTGAAACAACGCCCACCCCTTCCCTCCCAAACTACATTTCTTTCTATTTCTGATGGTGGGCTAGGAAAAGTAACGTCAGCATAAACTGCTCTCTGGAATACAAAGCTAAGTGGCTTGTTAGCAAGCAAAGTTTGGTCATGTAACGTTACACGATTCCAAAACGGTGTGATTTACATGCAAATAGTCAAACATACCTCCGGAGCAATTACCGTCGCTTTCGGGATGGCATTTTTCTTCAGATGTACCCGTCTTGGGGGGTTTGATCCTCTTGTGGGGATAGCAAACTCGTCTGCATCAAAATGTCGACTACATACGTGGTAATCCTTCTGTTTTAGAATATTGACAGGTGTCTCGACATCGAGTTGCAAAACAACAAGCCACTGTTTTGGGCTCCTGGAAAGGTAGCCTGTGAAACGTTTCTGGATTGTAGCTCCTCATCCTCTTGCCACAACCTGTTATTGCACATATGCGAACAATCCTTCCTGCTCTTCGCCTCGTCCTCCTCCGTAATGTCAGGTATACCTGTAGCCTGCACACATGCCGGCCTGTCACTCCTCCTCACGTGTGCAGCAACTGATCAGCTGTTTCCTTCACGTGTGCAGCACGTCTTCCGTCAACAACATTATGCGAGATTCCCATCACTGATGTAAAACCTTTTGAGCTTCGTTGATACTACAGTGGGCAGTGCGTTGACTTGGCCAGTGTCATTCGCGGTCCGCGCGTGGGATCACGCGACTTTAATTTGTATTTTTCCAGTGAGACGCTGCAACAACCCAAACAACCGGTAGATGGCTCAAGTGAGCAGGGTGTCTCGTAAAAAGAAATGGAGCCTGGAAAACCCTACACAGACTTCACTACAGACTTTAGCAGACTGGTTTAGAAATAATGTAATAGCCAGAAATATGCCTGCCCTGCCCTAATAAAGAAATATTTGGTTAACTGCGAGTGAATCCCGTTTGCAGCCGTAGAGACGCAGGACAAATTAAACATTCTGGTTTTCTCCGAGTGCAACGATGATAGACAGACATCATTTGGACAAAATATAGAGTATTAACCTCCGTTGCTCAGCCAAATGCCTTCCTGTTACGCCCTGTTATCAATGGAGTTACAGGCGATAAACGATTTTTGATGGTCACAAGTTTACTTCATTAGGGACTGTTCGTTATTTATTTAAGGGGCTACCGGAGGAGTTTTGGGAGCATTAGTCCAAAAAGACGTGACCCTCCCTCGCCAGCAATACATTTTTCTATGACCCTCCAAAGTGATTATGAAAAATCACTGTCAACTTTTTCCGGGTTTATCGCCTACTGTATTTTAACGCGTTTTCACATATTTGGCCATAAGCCGTTTATCATAGGCTATCACGAAACCAAACTACAAAGGCTAACACTTTAACAGGGGAATTAATTGGGCATGAATCATGCTGAACGCTATTTCGCTACCTTAGAATAATAAGGTTCTATCTGCGCTTTTGAGTAGGTACAACCGGGACGATTGAAACGGGGGCCGAATGAAACATTCGGTTTTGTCCGAAAGTGCAACGATGATAGACAGTCACCATTTGGACAAAACATGGAGCATATTAACCTCAAATGCCTTCCTGTTACGTCCTGGTATCACGGAGTTACAAGCGATAAGCGATTTTGATGGTCACAAGTTTACTTCATTAGCGGTTTATTTTTTTGATTATTAAAGAGTGTTTTTCATTTAAAGGTTTGACTTCGTGCTTATTCAGTAGAGCATTTAGTGCTCTCCCCAATCCCAGACGCTCACATTGCATGTTTGTTTGTAATGGATGCAACCGCCAGATAGGCCATGCGCTTTGACAATGAGTTGTTAACAGAACCAAGACATATAGCCCAGCAGCAATCTAGGGACTGATCGTTATTTATTGAAGGGGCCACCGGAGGAATTTTGAGTGCTTCAGTTGGAAGTTGCATGACCCTCTTGCCTGCTAGAAATTGTTCAATGACCCTTGTTAAAAAGACATGACCCTCCCCTGCCAATTGTCTTCCGCACAGCGCCACAGCCACACACTTTGTGATAACGTTCTTAAATCAATCTTTCCCCGTGAGCTTGCATGCTACCAGTCCTTCCTTTTCAAATGTGTTTTGCCTGTTTGCACAATTTCACAAATAATCATATGTGATTAATAGTATGACAAATAATCCCTGTGCATGGGGACCTAAACAATGCATGCCAACTTTTCCGTGTTTATCACGATTTTAACTTTCCCCGCTGTCTTGCCGCTTTTAACGCTTTCCGTAGAATATCCCATATTTTAATACTCTCATAACAGCCCTGCCATCGGGCCTGTCTCTGTGTTGCCCTGTTGCTACCCCTTGCCCTTCCAACGAAACAGATGTCTTCAATGTCTTCAAATCATCGTTTTCCTTGCTTGAAGGCGAACTTAGAGTGATGTTAACCTATTTAAGTTTAACGGCGCGATTGTCGTGGAGAGCACGATTCATTGGCTTGCATGTTCGGGCCTTATAGTCCACGCGGCGCACCTGAGGCTACTCAGCTGCAAGAGAAATAATTTCCCCTGTTTGTATGTTCACTGCAAGTTGGCCTACCATAACTTACCAACTCTGCACTGTAGACTGGCTATTTATATTTTTCTGTGAAATAAGCAAATGTATTTGTTCAACTTTATGAAGCAGAATTACGATAGGGTACTTGGAACATAATACATTTGACAAAGGACAGATGAATGTTGCTAGTGACAAAATATTAACTTTCAGTGTTTTACGATGATGTCTTTGTCATGGGGAAGTGTTTTTCCCCATGCATTTATTCTAGGTTACTGTCAGTGACTGCTGTGAGAGAAGCGGGTTCTGTGTTTCGTTCATGTCAGTGACTGACGCGAGAGAAGCGGGGTCTGTGTTGTTTTGTGTGTTGCGCTATGCTAATTTATTTTCATTGGGCATACCGTGTCGTGCCGTCCACAGCTCTTCAGGTCTGACAAAGCCAAAATTACTCCTTTTGAAACAATGAGTGCAGGAAGCGCGTTTGTATGGTTATATTGCTTGACGGGGGGGCATAAAGTAGCCATAAGGCTACTTTGAGAACATTTCAATTCACCCGACACTAATATTCAAAATGTTGAAAACTATTTCGGCATAGCCTATAAAGCAGTTTAATTAAATGGAATGTTAGTTGTAAACAAACAAGCTACTTGGTGAGGCTTGGCCTCACAGATGCGCTCGTGCCTTAGATGGCAGGAAAAATCTTCACGATAGGCCTATTAACTAACCACCCGATTCACGTTGGCTGGGGGGAAGGGCGGCCATCAGACAATTGTGCCTAGTTAATCCGGCCCTTCCCCCAAAAAATCACACCTTCCCACCTCTGACAGCTTAAAAGAAGTCAAGCGGACTCCTTACTCACAGACCTATTCACAAACCTGCGGTTTTGAAATCCTATGCAGCTACAGGAGCTTCCAATCGCGAGGAAGCAATTTGCATTGTAGGCATAACTAACATGCAATAACGCCGCCAACAACAACCAAAACTAGGCTAATCATTGTCAACATGTAAATTAAATGTAACATTATTGTGAATCAAATTAAAATGTTCTCTTTTGCAAACGTAACGTAGGCATAGTAACAGCATAATTTAATAATGTTACAAAGATACTACATCAATCCATTATGTTTCATTAGGCTACTAGGCTATTTGTTTTGCCTTGATTCATTTAGGGCTGTGGCCTTTTTATTCAGGGGCCGTATTCATAAAGAATTTTAAGGCTAAAAGTAGCTCCTAACTGGCTTAATTTAGGAGCAACTCCTAAAAATAATGGGCGTGTCACTCCTAACTTTAGGACTCCTAATTTTTCACAAAAAGTAATTCACGAAGCATTTTAGACCTAAAAGTAGCACCTAAGTCTGGGACAGCTTAAGTCGAGAGGACTCCTAACTCACTAAGACCTATTCATAAACAGCTTTTTGTGGCATTTTACATTGCGATGTTTTGAAATCACGTGCAGCCTATGCGCAACAGGAGCTTCCAATCGGAGGGAACAATTTTGCATTCATAAAAGGGATGCAATAATGCCACCAACAACAACCAAAACTACTCATTGTTAACATGTAAATGAAATGTAACGCTTTCATTGTGAATCAAATTAAAATGTTCTCTTTTTGCAAACGTAGCCTAGGGATATGGTGACAGATTAATTTAATAATGTTGCAAAGGTAGGCTACTGCATTAATCCATAGGCCTATGTTTCATTAGGCTACTAAGCTATTTGTTTTGCCTTACTTTTATTCATTTAGGCTAGGCCTTTTATTCAGTTATTAATCATCTTCCGTCCTTCGCGACTACTTGTGTAGCGCCGATTCCCGACCTGTCACCTGTCAGTCATCATCGGAAGAGAGGTGTTTGGAATTCCGCGTTACAATCGTCAGCCAATCAAGGTGGTCACTTCAGTCAAGCTCGTGCATGAGTAATGACGTCATCCATAACCACGAAGACTCACTCCTAGTTTAGGAGTTGTCTGAAAGGCTTTGTGAATAACTTTTAAGAGAAACTCCAATCTAAAATCTTTAAGTGCGATTTAGGAGTAGCCTACTCCTAGTAGTAAGATAAAAGCCTTTGTGAATAGCCTACGGCCCCAGTTATTCATCATCTTCCGTCCTTGTGTAGCGCACGCATTCTGAGACCTGTCACCTGTCACTCATCATCGTAAGGGAGGTGTTTGGAATCATGTCCGCGTTACAATCATCAGCCAATCAAGGTGGTCACGCTTGCCCATTTACCCAAATTAATGGTCGAATATTACTGATGATCATTGTTATTTAAGAACATGCAGTGTCGCGTGGGTACCAAAAACATCTTCCTCGTAAAAGCATCATAACGCGCACATTCTGGCGGGTCTGTTATTTACTGTAGGCTCGCCAAACCACATGCCTTTATTTTGGGCAAGCCTGCATTCATTCATTCATTCATTCAACCTTTATTTATTCTCGGAGGGTCATTGAGGGAAGCCCTCATTTTCAATGAAGCCGAAATTACAGAAGCAAAGCAAAGCGCTCCACAAACAAGACAACATTCGAGGCCTTCTGTTGAAGAATTTTAACGAGTGGTACGCTATTCTCGTCTATAGTGACAATCAGGCAGCCGTCTTCACGATTAACTCATTGAATGCCAAGCTGTTTTCGGAAGCTTTGTCCTAGAGTGCCAGCAATCTAGACCATTGTTGATGATTTTTGTACAGCCACAGCCAGTGGCGATTGCTGCTCTTTGGAACAGGGGAAGCTCTGATAAAAATGGTCAATTATTCAATTAATATTATTAAGGTGCTATATTGTTCGTTGAGGGCAACAATTATCCCAAAACCCAGAATAGGCCAAACAGTAGGCTATAGAGTTGACATGGCATAATGTAGCCTACACCCAGAGAATGTCTACACCGTAGCGCGCTACCTAAATACAGCCTAAATACACAACTGAAACAAAAGCAAGTCACAAACTCTGTAACTCCACATTACGGTTTTATTTACAGTATGCTATTTACAAAGACAAATAGAAACCGACTGTATTGCTCCCAAATTATGAAAATTTGAGCTGCAACTTGCCTTGCCTCTCGACTTCACCTGCCAACATTAACGTTAACGCACCCCTTGAACTTGAACCACTTTCTGTCAGATCGCGATATATGCTGTCAGTCAAAAAGAGTCCAGCCTCAATGACGGTTCCTCTAATCATCATACAGAAGCTCGGCGTCCAGGCCATCCCACTGTCCCATTCACTCCCAGAGACGCCGGGCTTCCCTGGAAATGACGATTTTGTGGCGCTTGTCCAATAAAGAGCTAGCTTTTCTGCATTGAGATCAGCCCACTCTGTAGTGCCATTGAAAGTCCAGTGAAGCCGAGCGTCTATGGGTTTTTTGCATGTTTTTTAGATGGATCGTGTCGTCACAGTATTACGGGTGCAAAATCACGATAAAAGACCGGCAAAACCTTATTGCTGAACAAACTAGCCATGAAGATGAAAATGTTTTCAGCATGTTTTAGTTGGAATAGTAGGCTAGAAGCTAATGTAGGCTAAAAGTGTTATTTGATGCGATTTTCCGTGATATTTTAGAGGACGCTGAGCTTCCCCTGTAGTCTTAGAGCAATCGCCTCTGGCCACAGTATATTGTGTTTTAGCTATGAACACATACAATGGCTCGTTGGAAAGGTGAGACTTTAAGCTCTCAGTGGGTGCAAACCATGTATTTCTACACGCCTCTGTTCCTGAGAAATCCCAAGCTAAACAGTGGCTAATTTTCATCAAAATCCCTGTTTTTTTTTCTAGAAATGGAGATCTTGCATCTTTTATGACCTGAGAAGTGTTGTCTGCAGTTTCTGGGAAGAGAGCTATCGAGACCTGCCACCTAGTGATAAACCCACGAAACCAGGGAGCCTCACACCAGCAGAGGACCTGGCACTGGCTCTGAACCAGGGGCGCCCTCTGGTTGAGGGAATTGAGGGAGGGACCTCATCAGACATCCTCCCTCAAGGATCTCTCGATGCATTCATCCAAGGTAGCCTATTATCAACTGTTTAGCCTACCTCCACTATCATTCTGTAGATTTTATGTAATGGTACTCTTGTCTTTCAGTTACTGGAGACACAATCCATCTCCTGGAGCCACAGGAGCCTGCAATTGACCCATGTGTGAGTGTAGTTTGTGACAAAACCCTATACATGCGTTTTAGATTGTAGATTACATTACTATTGTATTTGCAGGAAGAGGAACCTACAGAGGAAGGTGATGAAGACACCCTGTCTGCGGTCACAGACATGCCAGAGGTACAACAGAATCCCATTGAACTCTCCTACAGAATAGAAAGTGTCTGTTAAATATCTTATCAAGGGTCAAGAAGTACCTTGATAAAGTATCTAAGTCTGAGTGTAACAGCATCTTACCTTGTGCCAACCTCTGAGCCAGAGCTGACTCTGAAAATGCATGAGTCATGTGCAGACCCAGGCCATTTTGCCTCGATGTTCGATATGAGGCAACGTTCATCACAGACCATCTGAACAGATAGAGGATGTTGTCATTTTATTTTTGCATGTTTAAATGACTGCATGGCTGACAAGTTGATGAGTCGTCTAAATATTTGCCTTACATTCCTCAAAGTACTTTGCCTCTGACACATTTCAAACCTTGCATTGGTCCACTTTTTGTGTTATGCCTCCAAATTATTATGTAAGGGAATGTCATTTGTCAGTGATTGAAATCAGTGCTGATAAGGTATAGTCACATTTGCATTGTAGGTGAACAGTAACAAAGAACAGTACAAAGTGTAAGAATTCCTTTTAAAAGGACATCCCATGTTGATGGCAGGGTAACTGGGTTTAATCCAAAGAATTTTCCAACAACTTTAATCTATTATGGATGTGCACATCTCACATCTGTAGTACATACTTGTATGTTGACTATGGAAGGATTTCCTATTCACATAGTCTGGCTCCGCAGGGCCGGATGGGGCCTGGATGCGCACATGGGTGCAGTCAATCGCACTAAGAACATTGGGAAAGCCTGAAAGGAGGATGATGAATGTCATACAGATGTTTGTCTATATGTTGGCAATGGTTACTTCATTTATCATGCATTTTCCTTGTCACATACCTGCAATTGCATAGAAAGCTTCCTTGATCCTCTGGGCTTGCAGATGACCAGGGAAAATGATAAAGATGTTGAGGTACTGCTTCAGAGCAAGGTAGACCCGTCTTATCTCTCGGCATACAGTTGCCTTTCCAAGGCCTTCTGCATCACCAATGGTGTACAGAAATGCGCCTGACGCAACGAAGTGGAGTGCAATGCACATGCTCTGTGCAGTTGTCAGGGCCTGGCTACGGCGAGTTGGCTTTTTTAAGTGTGGCTCCAACAGACTACATAGATACACTATGCTGGGCCTACTGAACCTGTACCTTTCTCAGAGGTAGTCATCGGGGAAGGCCAGTGGGTTGTTTCGGTCCCTGAACACCCTTGGAGCTGGTGGTCGGAATGCTCTCCTTAACAGTTGAGCGCCTTCATCAATGGGGTCCTCTAGGAATGGGCAGGCCATGGTTGTAGTTGCACTAAAGGTGTAGGATACTGCTTATATACAGACATGCAAACTCCTCACCTTTCGGCGAAATTTGCCGTTTTGAATAGGAAATGGGTGACTTACGTGATTCGTGCAGATCCGCACAGAAAATATTTGGGGTCACACGCAGACGAGTGCATCTTGACTCAACATGAACATGAACACATACGTGAATATTACATGATTGGAAGCCAACGCATCTCTGATTCTAGAATACTCGCGGTAATAGACTACTTCTACATCGCGTGGCGCCAATAAATGAGCTGACCAGCAGCAAGCGAGAAGCGCTGTAGAAGCGCCACATAGCTGTTCTGCCTTGGATAGAAGAGAACTTCAAGAGCGAGAATCAACGTGGGAAAGCAAATTTGAGGTAAGATATAAAAAACGAACGACCTTGCTTGTTGACTTGTATCAAACAGGAAAGCACAGTCTTGAAGAAAAGTGAACTAGCCATAGCACTACTTTACTATATATGCCAGTGTCTTTAAGTTAGCTAGGTTCTACTGAATGCTAGCGGCTAGGGCACCTTGCATATAAGATGGAGTTCATCTAATCAACTCCGTGGAAGAATGGACATTTGTAGATGAAATAGCTTTTAAATTTAATGATTAAAATTGATACAAAATAAACAAATAATGTCATATGTTCAAATCTTCACTCCTATGGCTACTAAAAAAAATGTAAGGTATATTTAGCAAATGTTATTTTGAAGTATTAAAAAACATCATTGTTTTAAGAATTTTCGAACGAAATGGTTGGTAATTAGCACGTTTACGATATGACATTATGTGACCCTCCAAGGCGAAACCAGTCGTTTTGCGCACGGTGCTAGTTTGAGAAAATCCACGGTATACAGTGTCGACGGTATACATTCTACTCTACACTTTCATATTGTGAACAAATTTTACGGATAAACATACGTTTTCACTGTTAAACCTTACTTTATTTAGGTGAAGATTCAACACATTGGCAGTCATTCCCTTTGTCCACGCCGCTGTAAGGTTTTACGGTAGAGCTACAATTTACTCATTAGGCTACTCATTACTAATTACTCAATGTGTCAGCTCTTTATCATTCTTGGCAGATGATGTAACTGAATATGAATGTGAAAGACTTGCCCTTCAGGGCACGAACGGTCAAAAGCACGAACTTTTAGAAATATCCTGGCGTCATTTTAGGGACTATAAGTTTTCCATTGACGTATGCTATTGCATTTTAAAAGTATACACAATCTGTGTACACAGAACTTCCTTTCCCCTTACTTCCCCCGAAATACATTAAGTATATTCTATAGTGACACCTTATGACCGTTCCAGGTATTAACTAGGGGGCAGAAAAAGACACTCACTGCACGGTTGAAACTGCACTCAGTCATCCGCTTCAAAGTCACGCTACATTTCGTTGGAACACTTAGTTTATGGCCGTTCATGTGAGCACAATAACTTAATTTTGTAAATGTTACCAAAGCGACTGGTTTTGCCTTGCAGGGTCACATATGTTCGCTCGCTTAGTGCCTAACAACACCCCTCAGCTGTGCTATATTCACGATATAGAATGGCCTCTCGGGTTTATTTATATTATAAATATATTAGACCAGCATTTAAATTACACTTTTGCTTGAACCTAAACTATGTTCTTATAGCTTTGTTCCAGAATGAGGGATCTCACTGTAGAAGATGTAGAAGAAAGGAGCACACTGGAAATGTTTTACATTTATTTTTATACCATAAGGGACTTTTCTACATTTTCTTTAATACCTAAAAGGACTTTTCTTATTATTTGAACAATCCAACTGAACTGCACTTGCTCTTACATTGCCATTGTTGACTATTGTGAGATGATTGATGTGATAGTGTTTATTTGCCATTTTTACATTTATACAGTATTGCCTTGCAAGCACTACATCCATACACA
>NC_063191.1:17740056-17792556 GCF_017589495.1 Alosa alosa
GACAAACCATACAGTTCTTTTACAATGTTATCAGCACTAGTGTACGTAAGTAGTAGGCAGACCCCCCACATGAAAGGGGTCTCAAACAATACACTCAGAGACATGCCCGGACAAAACACCACCCCTACAAAGTAGGGGGATCATAGACTATCATTTTCGTCACCTAAGACCTCCATGATTTCAGTTATAAAGGTTACATCACAATGCGTAGCGTCTAGCTAACACATTTTTCAACCAAAACCACTAACAACATGCTAAACAGGTTATTGGCTATGCTAGTAGCATACTATAAGTTTATTTCCAGCTATTAACACTCCTATACATTTCATACAAAGTTTATCACATAACACATAATAATAACAACAAAACACACATATGGGTTTGGGGCCAATATGGCCGCCCAGGGGTTTGACATCAGTCACATGTCTGTCACATGACACTACATCCAATATGGATGCCAAGGGGGGCGTGGCATTGTTTGACAACAGACACATGACTGTCACATGACTTTACATCCAATATGGCCGCCCAGGGGTTTGACACCAGTCACATGACTGTCACATGACTCACAAAACAATAACAATAACAAACAACACATGGTGACAACCACATGGCTAATTTGCATAAAAAGGAGGCGTGGTTGACGTGATTTATGACATTTCAGGGGGCGGGGCTTATTTTGACAGATAGTTCATGATAATTACTACTTGTGAGTGTCACGCCAGATGCGTGAGAGTTGGCAACCCTGCAGTAAGTCAGCAGGCTATAGCTGTAGTCTTACTTGCGAGCTTCTAATGTAGCTAGTTGCTCTAATAGGTGACTTACCAGCCAGTTTTAAGAAAACCAGTAGGCTTACTTTATGTGTTTCTTTTCTTCCTAACTGTTATGTTGTAAAGTAGTAATAAGAACTGTAAGATAGTAGGTATCCAAAGTAACTGTAAGTAATCTGTAAGTAAATAGTACGCAGTACAGCAGTAACGTTTCATTCATTCTCCATGTATTCTTCTTCTCTCATATCATGTCAGAACATGAATAACGCATAATGCGTTCTCGCCACCTACTGGCGAATGTACAGTCTAGAACACAACATTCCCCTTTACATAAGGATGATACCACAGATATAAATGTTGTGAACAGGCATTTTGCTAGAACAGAAGTAATTATAAATGTCTTACTATAGCAATTAAAATATAAGTAGAAATCCGTACTGTACCGTTTTGGAAATATCAAGAGCTTTGTGTAGGCTACTATAACAGTTAGCCAGAATCTAATTTGTAATAGAAATATTGCATCATGTTTAACACTAGTGATGCATGATATAACGGCCGCCGATATAATATCGGCCGATATGGTCATTTTTTTACACATTGGTATCGGTCCGATGTCAAAATAGGGCCGATGTGAACAGGCCGATAATTATTCCTGTGTATGTAGGTTTGTTGATGTGTATGTAGGCTTAGATGTGAGTGTGGGGCTGGGAGTTTGTTTTGCACAAAGCGCATAAATGTACCGCGCCACGTGAAGCAGGTGCTGAAAAAAAAGACAAAAAAATAATTTCAGTCAAAGTCGTGGTCTCTGTTTCAGTTGAGCAGAGATGTCGCTGGTTTGGTCATTTTTAAAGTCTCTGAAGAGGACCAACGCTATGCTGTATGCAATGACTGTGAAGGCCGGGTGATGCGAGGGGGGAGCTTCGTGTCAAATCGTTCAACACAACCAATTTGATCACCCACTTAAAAACAAGCATCCCGGCCTACAAAGAATATGAAAACTAGCTAATGCTAAGCAGCGAAGAAAGCTACCGCGCAGCTGCACCAGTCGGTAGCCTCATAGAGCAAGCTGGATAAGACGCAAGAAATTCCACAAGGACCACGAAAGCAAAAGGTGTTGACTGTAGCAATAACTAAGATGATCGCTGTTGATGACCAACCGTTCTCAGTGGTGGAAGACGAAGGGTTCAGCGAGGTGCTTGAGGTCGCTGAGCCCCGCTTATAACAAGCCAAGCCGTCGTTATTTTGCGGATGTTGCCCTGCCTGCCTTACATGATAACGAGCCACCCACGTCCACAAGTTACTCGACAGCAATGTCAATGACATCAGTTTCACAACGGATATATGGAGTTCTGACCTCAACCAAACAAGCATGTTGAGCCTCACGCTCAAGTGGATTGATCGAACACTTCGAGATGAAGAGAGCCGTGGTTACATGCCCAAGAATTCCCCTGGCTCGCATACAGGTAAGCCTGGCTATTTTTTTGACAGATGCAAATTAAATAATAGTCAAGGCAAAAGGGAAAGTTGTGCATGATTGCTGGCTTTGCATGTTCATATAACACCCAGCACTACATATCTAATCTCGCGGTAGGCTAAATATAACTGTATCAGTAGTTATGGTCCTAATAGGGATTGCTAACAGTCGCCTTGCCAAACCAACTGAACAACAGAGAAAATCCGCTGTATGTTTTTTTATTTTTTATTTTATTTTACATAAGCCTACTAAGCAGACCACGAGATAGCTATGATGTTTTGGGCTGTGCTAATGAATGCAGGATTGTTTTGGGGTTTCTGTCTAGGCTAGCATCGCAGAGCATAACGATAATACAGAACGGCAGAAGTTGGTTGGGGAAAAAGGCATTATATCATGTGCCAGCTAGCTAACGTGTCTTTTCATTAAATGTTTTTTTTATCATTATTATTTTGTTCTAGGCACCGCCATAGCCAGTGCATTTGACTGCATGTTTACACAATGGAGAACTGAAAGAAAATGTGCACGTCGTGCCGAGACAACGCACGAAAATATGGTGAAGGCGATGGAGGGGTGGGTGTTAAAAGCCTGGGCTGTATGGCTCATCTGGGGCAGTTAGCTGTACACGATGCAGTACTAAGCCAGCTGCGTTGTTGACTCTTTGGCTATAGCCAGAAAAAATAGTCGGACATTTTAAAAGCTCCCTCTTGGTACCTCTCGGCTGAGAGACATCCAGAGAGAGATGGGAATGAAGATCAAAATGCTACAACAGGACGTCCCAACGTGCTGGAATAGTACATTCATGATGATGACAACTCTCCTGGAACAGAAGCCGCGACTGGTTATGTACGAGGCTTACCACGGGACTGCCTGTATCTCTCAACGCAAATCAGTGGGAGTCTCATTGAGAAAAATGACAACACTCCTGGCACCTTTTGAAGAGTTGACGAGAGATCAGCTCGCATACAGCTACAGCTGCTGACGATCCCCGCCTGTTGTGGCACTCTGCCGCTTTTCTGAACAAGACAGCTGAAACCCACAGTGGGATCAGAACAACCAAGTCTGTACTGCTTGAAGCTGTGAACAAGAGATTCGAAACCAGTTTCTCTGAGCAATTATACTACTTGGCAACAATCCTGGACCCCAGATATAAAGATCGCTACTTTGACGCAGACCTCAAGCTAGTGGCAAAAAACAAGCTAGAGAAAGAAGTGGACAAGATGACCGCCTCAGCGACGACCAGCGCCAGAGCCACAGTTGGGCCTACACCAGTCGCAGAAGAAGCTGAGCCAGAAGAAGTTGAACCACAAGAAAAGAGGATGCGTACGCCAAGTGAAGGGCATTCGTTCCTGGACATGTTCGATGAAATTCTGGAGGAAAAGGAGCAGGATGAACAGGCAACAGGTCCAACGAGTGTGCAGGTAGGCTAGATTTACTATACTATTTGAAGATGATCTTTTAATAGTCTTTTATTCAAATAAAGTATTTCACATTTCTTTGTGTCCAAGTAATTTCTAATCTAGTCTAATCTCATGAAAAACTGTGATCTATAGTTATTATTGAACTTGTAGACTTAAGAGTTTGGCCTCACAAGAAAAAAAGTTAATTGAATTAACAATTATTTTATTTCGTTTGGTGCCATGAATACAAATGTTGAATAATAATTTCCTGATGATTTGCCAGAGATGTATATTTATACACTTCTCAATTTTTCTTTTAGGTGCATGGTTACCTGAGTGAGCCCACTATCCCCAGAAATGTGAGCCCACTGCAGTACTGGCAAAGCAACATGACCCGCTTCCCTGCCCTCGCCCCAGTGGCACGCAAGTACCTCTCAGCTCCATGTACCAGTGTGGACAGCAAACGTCTCTTCTCCGCAGCTTCAAATGTTGTCAGTGAAAAGAGAAATAGGATCGGTACAGAGAGAGCAGAAATGCTCCTGTTTGTTAAGCACAACATTCATCTGCTTCCAAAGCCCAGGAAGGTCAAGGGTTAGGCCTAGCCCTAACGTACTTGGCAGTTACAGTACTTAATTACTATACTTACAATTCAAAAGACTGCAAAAGCCAGTGTTTGTTCAGTCCAGTTGGTTCTGGCTCCGTTTTCTTTTGCTAAGTGGCTGGGCCATTTTAGGCCTACTAGTACTGTACCTTTTTTCCAATGTTAAAAGAATACTGCATCAGTCATTTTATTTTGTTAAGTGGCTTTGGCCATTTTTAGGCCTTCTACTGTACCTTAAATATTTTTCAATGTTGTTAACAGAATACAGTATCAGTCATTTTATTTTGCTAAGTGGCTTTGGCCATTTTTAGGCCTTCTACTGTACCTTAAATATTTTTCAATGTTAACAGAATACAGTGTAAGTCATTTCTGAAAATAAAATGCAAAAGGAAAAGGAAAAAAGATGATTTATTGATGATTAATTATATTGATTATCATAAAAATGTGTTTTATATATATATCGACATCGGTAAATATCGGTATCGGCCATAACAGCAAAATTAATATCGGTATCGGCCACAATTTTCACATCGGTGCATCACTATTTAACACTGATGTTTCATAAGTAGAAATGAGAATAGTAATAAACAAAGCAAAAACTCAACAATCGTAAGTATCAGTAGAAATATGTAAAACGATTAATATTCAATAGCCAAGCAATAATAAACATTTTAACCGGCTACATTAACTCAGTTTTTTATGGTAGAATTAAGTTTCAGCGTGTGTGAGTAATGTGAGTGTAACTAAATGTGATTAAGTCACATATTCCTGAAGCCAGCTTGGAGGCCGTCTGACACGAGCAGGGTCAACAGAAGAAAGAGATTCACTGTGTACATTTCTCCGGAACCGAGGATGTCCAGAGGAGAATATAGTGAAAATGCAAGTGGATCATGTAAGCCAGTGTATTACATTTATTCAGTCATACAGTTACTGTCAAACCTTAGGTACACTTGTGGTTAATCTTGTTACTTGACAATCTATTTATGAAATATTGTGTGATTTCATTACATCAACTTTTGCTGTTTTGTTGTCTTTACAGATCGACAGCTCATTGATGGCAGATTTAGATGATACCACTTTGGCTAAGTACATTCCAGCGTATGGAGACAGGATTGCTGCACGCCGTTTTTGTGTGCAGAATAGAGGTGGAGGTGGAGAAAAAAGGCTCTCCTTATTTGAAAAACTCAAAAGAAAGATGGGCAATTTTGACACGCCAAGCATAGATTCCGAGGAGGAGAGTCCTGGTCTGCCTCATCTAAAGAAAAACAAAAGGGCATGCAAGGAAAATAGAGCTTGGCTGGATCCATGACAACCGGCAGGTGAGAAAGCGACGTGGTGGAGGCACCAGACATCTGAGCATTTCAAAGGCAGCTACAAAAAGACATGAAGAGTGTCAAGGATTTGTTCTTCCCCAATAGCATGTCGTCAATGGGGAAGTGGGATGACTTCAGCCATGACATTGTGGATTTCCAAGAGGCTTGCCTTGAGGAGGGTATCAGTGTTGGAGAAATGTATGAGGCGCACAAATTAGGAGTGTTACGTTTTTATCTCTGCACAAAGACTCTGGAAGTGGAGCAACACATAGAAGCTGAGCAGCAGGAAGCACAAGAAGACATTGTCCATGTTGACTTCTCTGCTTTGTATGATTCAGAGGTCATGATCGGACCTTTTCAATGCGGGTCGTTTTTAGGTTCTCTAGACGACACCCTCCTTTCCCACTACATCATCTAATGAACACCTCAACTTTAACAACTCACTCTGCTGCACTCACTGTGCCACCAAGCCCTGCCGCCTCACCCGCTGTGCCACCAAGCCCTGCCGCCTCACTCACTGTGCCACCAAGCCCTGCCGCCTCACCCGCTGTGCCACCAAGCCCTGCCGCCTCACTCACTGGGTGTGTTCGAAACGGGTAAAGTTACTGCCTTTTAAGATATCTTAGAATTCCCAAATAACGGTCATTTTTGAAGGCAGCATCGATGCACACTTCATGCTGCCTCCTACCCATAATCCCTTGGCGGCAACGCCTGAAACAGCTGTGAAAGGTAAACAAACATGGCGGATGACATCGTAATGGCTGCTGAATCTGTTTAAAAATGTCATTTGTGTGATCTTATTTTGCTTAGATTTGCAGATTACAGATTAGAAATAAACAATTTACTATCTGATTATGCCATTGTTGTAACCATTAATAGCGCCTGGTCTGATATATCTGCCGGCCGAAAACTAATTTATACCGCTAGCCTGCTAGCTTACGTAAGCTAATTTAGTTTAACGCCAGGCCTTTGCTAACGCCATACCGTGAGTGTTAACCAAAGATTCTAGAGTGCTACGCCATTTTTAAAAAGATGCATTTAATCCAAAGTCATGTCTAGTGAGACAGCTCTCTATGTAGGGAGGGAGGCAGTAGGCAGCTTTCTCCCGTTTGGAACACACCCACTGTGCCACCAAGCCCTGCCGCCTCACCCACTGTGCCACCAAGCCCTGCCGCCTCAGTTGAAATGCCACTAAGCCCTGCCGCCTCAGTTGATATGCCATCAAGCCCTGCCGCCTCACTTGATATGGAACCAAGCCCAGGTAGCCCAACTACTGGCTTTGAAATTTTCAATGTCACAATCAAACTGCACAGAGTCAATATCCTGGATGAGCTAATCACACAATTCAAAGATGAAGTGATTATGAACTACCCTCTGAAATACAGCTTCATAGATGAGATGGGCGCAGATGCTGATGGTGTGTTCAGGGATGCATATGCTGCATTCTGGATAGAGTTCTTGGACTGTGCCGCAGAAGGAGCTGATGTGAGTGTGCCAGCACTAATGCCTAAGTGGCAAGAAATGGAATGGCAAGCTATTGGGAGAATTTTGGCCAAGGGCTTGAAGGATCATGGGTATTTTCCTTCTCGCCTAGCCCAAGCCTTCACAGTGGCTGTTACATTTGGTGAACACTCAGTCTCACCTGAGTTGCTCTTTGACTCTCTAATGCTATACCTGAGTCAGTGTGAGTGTGACCTGATAAGCAAGGCTTTAAAAGAGCCTCTTGTGGATGATGACATGGATGAGCTCCTGGATCTCATGGACCGTATGGGTGTGAGGACAGTGCCCACACAAGATGGCTTGAAAGCAGTACTCCTTCAGGTGGCCCACAAACAGCTAATTCAACAGCCAAAGTATGCACTGGATGCCATCGCAGCAGTTGCTGCACCAACACTCCAGGAATTTTTTCCATGTATAGAGGCAATGCAGCGATTTTATGACAATCTTAAACCGACAGCACGTAAGCTGTTAAAACTTTTTTCAGCATCTCCAACCTCTACAGGAGAAAGACAAAGTCTGCAGTTTTTCAACCAATATGTAAGGGGGATGGATGATATTGGACTCAGGAAGCTTCTAAGGTTCTTGTCAGGGTCGGATGTTATCTGCATCAAGGAGATCCAGGTGGTGTTCACAACACTGGATGGCCTTGCCCGGTGGCCATTGCCCATACCTGTGGCCCCTGTCTAGAGCTGCCATCAACCTACACCAGCTATCCAGAGCTGAGGTCAGAGATGGAAGCCATTCTCACTGCTAATGCTTATTCAATGGACATTGCATGGGACGTCAGATAGGCATAGGTGTGTAAGTTCATGTTCAGACAGGTTAAAACCGCCAAAGGCATAGCACCAACAATTGATGTTCAAAAAAAAAATTAACATGTTAAAACTAAAATGTAAAACTTTGCAAGCAAAAAATATGTACCTGAATATGTAAATGTTGTGAAAATATGAACTTAATGAAATTAAATGAAATGTTGTTGTTTTTTTTTAAAAATGAAAGAAAATGTTGAAAAAGTGTTGTTTTCCCCACCAGGAGAGAGAACAGAAAACTTGATTTCTGTAGCATTGTTGCCTTAAGGCAACAAACCAATATCTGGTTTTGGGGGGTTTGTATTAAAAAAAATAATAAATAATTTACCTTTTCTGTGTCTTTGGTATGGCCTTTATGTTCACCAACTTTTTTTGAACTCCTCCCTTGTAAAGTCCCTACCCGGTGGCAAACAACCTGGTCCAAAACTGCCAAGACCCATAGAGTCCAATGACTTCCAGGTTCCCCAGTTCCTTTGGTGCAATAAGTCTTAATTTTAAATACCAATACTAAATAAATGTGCATTAGAAAGTCAACAATCCACCAACACCATTATCAAATAGAGAGACTATTCAGGCTGTCACAAACTACAAATACCTTGTGTAATGACCCAGGCGGGTCTCTTGAGGTCCCGCCCGTTCTTACTGCATGCCTGTTCTGTAACCACTCTTTCTTGTGTGCAGGTCTCAGGTGTGCGCAATGACCCTGGCTGATTGGCGATGGTAGAAAAGGCCTGCCGTGCCAACTCTCGGGGCTGCTCCTCTCCTCCGCTGGCTTTAGGCTTTTGTTTGGTTATTCCCATGACTGATCTCACACCACACTTTTTTAAATAAATTGTTTTTGTTAATGTTAACAAAATTTAAGGGAAAATAACATAAGGGATCATTGGATGCAAAATCAAACGTTTATTATCATTGTAATCAAACATTAAATCCGAGTTTGAATATAAGCCCTTAAAAAAAGATAGAGCTCAATAGCTTCCCTTGCCATAGAGGGTGGATGCAGATGATTTTCTGACATTGCTAAGCAGCAAATGTCAAAAACAGTTTTGTCGCAGGACAATGGGCCTCTTGTTAGACATTCCTCTCTACAGACTTGTATTTGCTGAGGAGCAATTGGTTTTAGGTAATCTGTTGTTCCAAACAGATGGGGAACGCTGTACATCAATACAGGCCGTCCACTCGGAGAAACAGAATTCCTGCAGGGCCAAATTCTGTGGCAGTTCCAAAGCCGAGCAACTTGCTGGAGCTCCCTCTATAAATAAACATTACCTATTAAACTTTTACTCTTTTCTTTCATGACAATGTGAACATTGAAACAATTAAGATGACAAGGCTGTACAGATAGGCTACATTTAAAATAGGACTGTGGTTTAAGAAAACGTGAAAAAAACGCATCTGCATTCATATCAACGTGGGCATAGCCGTTTTTGGTGTCTGGTCGACAAATGTACAATGGAATGATGGGTCTTTTATAGGCTACACATCCTAATGTCCATGATCGGATAAAAGAAAGATGTGTCCAAATAGGCCTTTATCGTCATTAAACCATAGGCTCTATGATCAATTGAAATATTATTTTTTGTTTTGTTTTTAATAGCTTATAGCCAGCAAAAGACATGAAATTGGATGTGTAGGCCTATGCTTAAGAACTGTAAAGCCTATCAACTGCAATTTTTGAGTCGCTCCACCCAAGGTGGAACTTGCCCAAAGGCGCGTAAGGGTAGGCTATAATGCGAAGTTTGCCCACGGCAGCCGTGCGACCAAATCGTGAGGTGTCACAATGCAACAAATGTTAAACAAATGTGAATTAGGCTATAGCCTATACGTTTTTTGTGCGCGCAATCACGTGTTTCAAAACGGGATTTCTTATTCGAATAGGCTAAGTAAATGCGATAGACTTAAAGGTTAATAAAGGTTATTATGCAAAGGTTTTGTCTATACCTACCTCAATTACTTCCATGCAAGTGAACTGGATGAGATTTTTGTCCAGGAAGTCTCCAGAAAAATGGTCCAGGCCCTTAAGATCCTGAAATTCATTGATCCAATATTGCACATGATATGTTCTTAGGAATCCCCACCATTGCTCAATCCTTTGGTTGTGATTACTTGAACCGGTGATGTAGGATCTTTTGGAAAACTCATCATCATGGGTGTCTCTTAAAAACACCTGAATTTGCCCCATTACGCAATTCTCGGTGCCCAGATCTGTCCTGATGCGTGATGGTGTTCCGCCTCTTTTTTTCTACCTCATCAATGAAATAGCCAGCGATGACCTTTGGGTTGCTGTTTGTGGAGTACGCGTGAAGCCATATGATGTTTCGCGAAAAACCATCCACTGCGCCATTGATGCAAATGCCATACGGTTTCAGTTTATCATATCTGTCGACATGCCACAAGAAGTTTGGACCAGGATTCCGTATACCCGCCGCCTTTAAACGCCTTCCGTAGCCTCAGCTGCACTCCTTGAGGGTCTAATATTTGTAGCAGGTATCGAACAGTTACATGTGTGACAACCAGGCCAGCTTGGATGCATTTCAGATGCATGAATCTGTAGCCATGCAACATCCCGTATTCCTCTAGTTGTTCCACTAGGAATAGCGCGACATCGAGCAAGTTAGACTTATTTTTCCGCCTGAACAACCCCATCATCTTCAATCGCCGTCGTAGTGTAGACATACTAATTTGAATGCCATCTTTATGGAGACATGTCAACATCTCCCAGTGCCTCATTCCAAGTAGGAAATAAAAACAAATGAACTGGGAAGCATCCATCATTACCAGTACGCACTATCGTATGTTGCTGTTTGCTTGGCCTATCTTTTCTGTTTTTCTGAATTAATGAGATCATTTTATTGTTAATTCAGAAAATCAGAATAACTCGTTAATTCAGAGAAACAGGGCTGTTTTTCTGTATTGATGAGATAGTTAACTGGTTATTTCAGAAAAACAGGATGTGCTAAGTCATTAATTCAGACAAACAGGGTGCATTTTTTTTTTATTGGTCATGAATGCAATACGCTTCCGTAGAGTCGTACCTCTCCCGTGTCGGTACGTGCACTCAAACGCTCTGGTGCGCGGCGCGAATGTGTTAGCATGTTGCTATGCTAGCGGGCTCAGACGTAGTCATAGATAGAAGTAATCAAAAACATCCACGTTTCTGTCGTGGAAAAAATCACTAACTTTTAACTCTAACTTAGCACTCTGAACAAAAACCAGCGGAGAACGGTCTGAGATGAGAAGTGGCCGCTTGTGGCCTTTTATTCACAAGTCCTGCTGGGTACAGCTCTGAAAAAAATGCACAGAGACTAAGTGTCGCCAGGCAGGAGTTGGGAATGATGGATGTCCTCTGCAGCGGAGACTCCATGACCCAGGCCTTGGGGAGAAGGTGCGCACGTTCTGAGGATTTTCCTCTTGGGGAAAGTTTTTGTATGTTATCAAAACACCTCCTTTTTTCAGATGGCCAACCCTGGCCGGGTGTCTGCCCCTATGTAAATGGCAGACCCCTTGTAGCCAATCAGTATACACTCAATAAATTATATTGGTGGATGAGCTCACCAAGCTGCCACAAAAATTATTAAATAATCCCCAGTAGGCCTGTGTCACGTTCGTGCACATGCATGACATCCTCCCCCAGCTTCTGCCTGGCCACCTGGCTGCACATGAACTCTTCATGAACTTTACTACATATATCTCTCGGCTGCTGCCTGGCAACACATGACATCTTCAAAAAAAATCTGCCACAGCGGCCTTACATTGTACGATTTTTGTCTGTTTTCACAGTCGGCGACTAAATTTCCAAAGTCGGACTGGAATCGCGGCGCGCTCCCGTCAACTAGATCGTTGAGTGTAAGGTGCCAATCTTAGCGGTTTTAAGTCAGTCGGAGTCAGTCCTTTTCTAGTTTTGCCGTTACGACAATATCAAACATGTTTGATATTAATCGCAAGTCTTTCTAGTCGTGGCTCATGCAAATAGTGACGTGAATTATAAAAACCAATAGTGACCTCTCTCCAACAGCAAACAGGAAGGGGCAAAATAGGCGACAGCTGTAGCCTATAATTATTTGTTATTCTTATAATATTTGTCATTTCTTATACATATGTAGTCGGCTCTTCCACGTGACGGAACAACTCTATATCGGTTAAGGATGTCACGCATGAAACAATGCTGCAGAAACATCTTAACGACCATGATTTCTGTCCGACTTTGGAAATTTTTGTCGCCAACTGTGAAAACATTATAAGACCAAAATCGTATAATGTAAGGCCGCCATTAGATGTGAGAGGGTCTGAGACTGTAGTCTTTCAAAAATCTTTTCAAAGTCTGTCAGTGTAAGGAGGGCTTTAGCCGTCGTCCCCCTCACTTTTGATGTCTCTTCAGCACTGCGGGAGACATCCCCACGTCCCTCTTACCTCCTGCGCCCCTGATTGAAGTTAACTCTGCTAAGGTCTTATCACAACATAGTTTAGTCTCCTCAATGTACAGTAGCCTACTAAGTTAAGTTGCAATGCAATCAAGCAGTATCTCAAAGCACATTAGCATACTGTTTGGATGTCGAATTTAGCATGCTTAGCCTACTTACAGCTGCTTGTCAATTTCGTTGAAGGGTTGATTTTATTGACTCTGACACTGAATGTTTGCAAAATCCCGATGTAAATGGAAAAGTGTTTTCCAAAATTCAAAAGTGCTTGTCCCAAGGAGAAGTACGAACCTTTATTTTAATTATGTAGAAAACGTTATGAATTGCATCCACACATCAGTAGCCTTTTAACTGTGAATTGCAAGGGTTCCCTCATGAACGTCTTAAAGTGACAGGCACTCAGGGCCTGTCCATACGGAGACGCTTTTTAGGTTAAACGCAGAGGTTTTGCTTCGTCTTGGCCGAGCGTCCAAACGAATCCTGTAAACGCACTGCCCGAAACCGCACTTTTTTGAAACCTGGTCCCAGAGTGGGAAAATCTGAAATCGTAGCCCGTTTGAATTCGTTTAGACAGCGAAACCGCACATCCTGCTTGTGTATCGATGATGTCATCGCCACACCTCAGCTGCCCTGGACTTGCACTTATAGTATTGCCTAACAATACTAGTTGTCATACATGACATTACCTACGATTACACTCCGTAAGATAAATATCACAACTGGTGCTGCGCAGCGCCGATAGCTTATGACTTGGACTGAACACTGTTTTTCCCAGTGTTTTTTTTTTGCATTCTAGCTACTGTCAGTGACGCGAGAGAACTTAAGTTATTAGGAAAGTGCGGTGTAAGTTTAGGCTACATTAATTTGTGCGTAGTGCCAGTGTCATTCATTTATTTTACATGTCTTACAACATATATACATGGATTCACAGTCGAGTGAAATCAGATATAAGCATACAAAGACGCTTAGAACTCATGTTAAGCCGATGGTAGCACACTGAATGCGCGATTTGATTACTAACGTTACTAACGAAGGTTTTATAGCAATATTATAAATGTGGCGACAGAATAGCCTAGAACTTGGGTAAGCCTTGCGTTTAGTAGCCTAATTGCGGTGATAGCCAAAACTAATGTGAATCACGGACTATCCTACAACCAAAGAAAGTAAAGGTGATTAGTAGCAGCTAGGCCTACCTGCGTTAGCCAAATAAATGACGGGACTGCACCCTTCACAAACCGTAAAATAAAGTTTATTAGTTTTACAGTTGACTACAGTTGACAGTTCACCATCAGTCCACACAAACAATTCTGGTTTCCTTGCACTAGCCATTTCTTCATAGCCTATTCTGTCTGTTTGTAAAGCGCAAGTTTTGGTCAATTTCTGTAAAGAAACAGTGCCACCTATAGGCCTGGGGTATGAAGTAACGTGTTGAGATGGATCCGTTTGGACGCAAATATTCTTGATACGGTTCCAGGGAAGACGGAGGAAAAAAAGATCGGTTTGGTACGTGTGGACTAGGCCTCAATTAGACCTATACACTACCAAGACGATCTTAATACCCCCTTGTCCAAGTCAGCTACCGCCACAAATTGAAACCAATAGACCAATTTCACAGTGTCCAGGTGTCTGGTCTCATTGATGTTAATGATGCCTTAATTGGCAAGGTAAAACGTCTTCTTGTTACTGTCTTTCCTGTGGACTTTTCTTTTTGCTGTCAATGGGACAGTGCTCTTCCACAGGAAGTTGATTTACACAGCAGCCCCATCTTGTGAAATGGGCTAATTCTGTGGGAAACACTAAGCTTTGTACATAGTTGTGTGTTTTTAATAAAGCTCTTTCTTTGCATAAACATGTTCCTGGCCATTTTTCCTTATTTCCTCAATAAATTGATGTCCTTGATGGTAATAATAGTGTAGTAGCTTACATAGGATGACATGAATATACAGCATAATAGCATATCATTAATAAATAAATAAATATATTAATTTATAATTTATTATTAGGTTTACATTTATTATGAGCCAGGGTGACCAATTCATGGGTTTCACAGATAGCTTTAGGCTTAGCTGTGAGGGTAGACCTTCTGTGTAGCCATGTCCCCGGTTGGATATTGTAGCCGCAGTGCCTCTGTAATGTCCATGTATTTAGACTGGCAAGACTCCCAGTCAACATTTTCTTGAAACTTCTTCGCCTTGTACTCAAAGGAGCAGTTACGGCTTCTACACCAGGGTTTCCTACATTCTACATCATTCTACATAAGTTTTTTCAGAGGACAGACGCGATGGATGATGATAAATTGGTAACGTCTGAAGCCTCAGATGTCTGGTCAGCTCCACCACCACCAGATAAAAAGCATAAGTGTCGGGCGTATCTGTCGGAATCATGACGTTGGAAGTGGAGTTGCGGGGTTGTGGCCGCTCCAAGACACTGTCATTCTCCGTGTACACTGGACATGCAACTCTTTTGTACCCAAAGCATACAGTAGGCCTATGCTTTCTCTGTCTATGATCTGCAGGGTTAGGGCCTCCTCGACGAGGAGATTGCTGGTCCGCGGATAATTTCCGGCACAATTAAACGGTATCATTGAACCGCAGACCGAAAGAAAAAGAAACTAAACATTTCCCAGAATAGGAAATATTTCTTAATTTATTGTTATCAAATAAAGAGGCATAGCCTTAGGGGGTAGTGGTGTGAGCGCTTATTCTTGTTTGTGCGCATCTGTGCAAGTTAAACAGTGGAACCACTGGAGATAAAGTGGGTAGCATCAACAAACAACGTAGCCTTTTTAAAACCATGAACAAAGCGGACTCTTGCTGTCCATGAAAACATACATACTGGCTAGATCTTGTTAGGCATGTTTACGTAAGTTAGGCTAATGAACATGTTGCATTCTATTCAGCCTGATTATGTCATTCTTTAAGCTACATAGCCTGTCTCCAGTGTTCCTCAACTTGACTAGGTAATTAAGAAGTGATAATAGGATATTTGACCGGCATATCATCAAAATGTCTGGAAAACGAAACCTCTGCCGGTCACTTTGACCGGCACCATTTTTTCCTAGCAGAAACTCTGTTCTACACACAGTTACGTGCGTTGCAGTCAAAGATTCTATAGTTAACTGTTGCAGTGCTGGAGACGCATTCCATTCACTTAACATGGGCTCACGTCATCCGTTGCCGAACTGAATTGTGGGTCCGTTGTGTCGCGTTGCTCGCGTTGAGAAGTTCAGCTGTTGCTGCCAAGGGGGCAGGCGAATTTCCGGAAGTAGAAGAATCAATGGAGGCTGGAGGGACCACTTCTCTGCTAACCCCATAGAAGCCCATTCATTTTAGTTTTTTTTTTAAATGCCATAACTTCATACAGCATATATCCTAGGCACCCATTGTAGCTTCTGCATTATCTACATAAACAATAGAAGGCAAAACAGGCTCAGCTACCTCATATGTAACGTTGAGGTTCCCGTAAGAAGTATAGTTAGCGAGTCCGGTTGTAGGGAAGCTAACGCACCGTAGGGAGATAACCGTATTGTTTGGATAAGAAGCAGCCAGCACGGAAACTCATGAACAAAGCTATGTAGCCTACAATACCATTGTATGTTAAGGTAAAGCATTGGATAGAGACAAGCAGGCTTGGAATTTCACCATTCTGGGGGCAAGGCCACTTGGCCTTCAGTTGGGCATATTTGGTGGGGGGCACAAAGGCCACATGTCAGGGCACCAAGGCCAAAGTTAACTATACAGTAGTAGGCTATAAAAATGATCAAAGTTGTATTTAGCCTATTCACTGCAGTAGACCTGCATCACTGTATGAAACATTACACAAACATGAAACATGGCATATTACATATAACTGTAAATCATCTGATCATCTAATAAAAACAGATATCTAGGCTATATATAAAATTTATTTTATATTTGGCCTGCTATGAAATCATGTATTGAACAATTTAAATGTAGCACAGCTCAGCTTTAAGAAACTCAAATAGCCTAGATGCATGCTTAGCATTTTTTGATCAGGCTACTTTCACAAACTCTTAGTCAGCTGTCCTCTGATTTATCAATATCTAGGCGATATTTGTAACATTTATTTTGTATTTGGCCCGTTATGAAATCATGTGGAACAATTTAAACACATTGTAAAACTTAAAGCCCAAATTTGGAGACATCCATGCATGTCGAAATTTACTGCAAATTCAACTGGATTACTCTGGAAACGGCTAACTGTACAGGGGGACTGCTTTACACCTTTGTGTTCGTAAGGTCTGCTGTTTATTCTGATTATGGTTTGCCATGTGTTAAAAGAAGGGTTCGTGAAGTATTCCACCGAGATGAATGTGTAGGGGAGATCATGGACCTTAAAACCTTCAGTAGAATGTATGATTAAATTGAAATATATTATTTACTTTTCATGAACCGTTCAACACAGCAATTATCGGCTAACATCGTTTAAAAGCTGAGAAAAAGCTCTTTCATGTGATACTTGTGATGTCTGTGTGATGAATATGCTACTTCACGAGTAGTTCAACTGAGAAGAATGGGTGAATTTGGACACACTTTCTTGCGCTGTCACTTTCTCCACTGCGTAAAAGACTAAATTAATTTGCGCTGTGAATGCTAAGATTATTTTGACAGGCCACAGGCTAAATAAAAATCGCTATCAGCAGGACACAAAGCAGAATATTGAAAGAAGGGGGCACCAAGGCCACCATGGCCTGTAAACCTATGATTTTCAAAGGGGCTCACGGCCAACGCAAGGGGCCACGACGGCCATGGCAGTCGTGGCCGCCGTGAAATTCCTACCCTGGAGACAAGTAAACCTAATGAAAAAAGGCACTAACGATAATCATTTCAGAGGTTTTCGATGGACTGACCGTAGGTCAGAAAAGTGTTAGATTAGCTTCTAGTGCTAGGTAGCAGTGCTAGGCTATAACTTTTTGGTTTGTTTTACCATGACTGTTTTTGAAGATGATCATGTGTGGTAGTTTCAACATTAACACGACTTGATATCACTTGTGAGGATGATATTAATAATAATACTTAAATAAATGTTTAACTTTGAAGGCAAAGGAAGTGTGAGAAGAATTTCTGTATAACCTATCTATCATATGATTTAGTTCGATGGCTAACGTCACGAAGTTAAGTGCAAGTCTGCGCAGTACTGGGGGGACCAACTGAAAAATCGTTCTATTTGACTCAGTGCCCTCCCATTGAAAACGACGGAGTCTGTTCGTCCATTTCTTTTACTGTCTATGGATGCTGCACCGGCCAATCAAGCCAATCGACGGACGGCACCAACCAATCAATTTACGGTTATACTTAGTCATTTGCATAGGTACCGTCGGGAACACCCATTGGCATGTGTTGACGGAATGCAACTGTGTGTAGAAGCTGGTCGAAGGAGCAGTTCGACTTCTTCGGTCTAGATAAAACACTTGTCCACGTCCACTTGCCAAATCCTGTATGTGCATGCTCCACCCCTTCTTCCGGGGTTTGGAGTTTACAGCACCACATACAGGCCTGGCATATGCACTACAGTGTGTTTGCCCGTTTTCACCTCTTTGTGAGGACGCAAGAACTTTTTCAAAGGGGTCTTTAAAGGTGTGAAGACGGTAAGAAACAATAACACCGTCGTTGTCATGTAGCCGAGGCCTCAAACCTGTTTGCATAGTTACCTTGCAACACTATCTTTTCGTCAAATCACAGTTGCAGTATTTAGCTCAGCATGGCTTTGGTGGCATTTTGTCCGTCACGGCAGTGTTTTAGTCAGAGGACTGCCATCTCGTTTGTTTAGAACACCAGCGTAACCATACAGTTATCAGTACATCAGTTCAAAATTTTCACAATGTCATGAAAACAAATTTCCCAGCCTGCTTGCTAGTAGGAAAATAGGAAAGTGACCTATTACCGGCTGTACCCTATTTTTACCCTTTTACGTGTACTGTAGGTAGGGCTGGGACAGTAGCCGCAAAACTAACAAAACTTCAAAACCTATCATCAAAAGATGAAGCAAACCATGTAGGCCTACCTAATGTGCAGTAGCCTACCATTGTAACATTAGCATAAGCATCATGAATGTAACAGTTCTAAAATCGTGATAGCCTTGTTGATAAACTGCTGATTTCTTTCATGTCTGAAGCATTTGGTCTCAGTGAAGTCTAAAGTTTAATTGGCTGTGATGATGGCACAAAATTCATAATCCATAACTCGCAAAAAAACATCCGTCCCAGCCCTATGTGTCAGATAATATTCTATATTGCTATAGGCTACTGTACAAACCAAGACAGCAGATTCCTAAAGAAATGCAAACACCCACTCCATAAGGGTATTTTACACTGTAATTTGTACTACACTTTAACCAAAAATTACATTGTAGCCTACAGTGATTCACCCAGCTAACAATTTATGGTTCCCAGAGTTTTTGGTTACGGGAACATTCGTTTTTGGTTCCCAGGCGTCCCCTAAAGGTTAGTTTTTGGTTCCCATGAATGTTCCCCTAACGTTATCCGAATGTTGCAACCTTTAGAGAACCTTCTTCCAATGTTCCCTAAACGTTGCAGCCTTCAGCTGCATAAATGTTTACTTATGAACAGGGCTTCTGGGCACGCGCTTCATCATGGAATGTTTTCGTGGTGGCAGAACAGATTTATCTGAAATAAAATACCATACAATTTGTACAGATTGCGAAAATAATATTTGAATTGTGTAAATAATGTAGTCTGTACTTAAGAGGTCTTACCATCACTTGAAGATTCTTTAATAAACCTCCTTGGGCGTCCACACCGTCTTTTGTGGACGCTCGCCTCTTCCTCCGTCTCGATGCTGCTTGTGTCCATGAGCCGCTGACATTTCTGCATGGCCTTGGTGTAGGAATCTATGTTAAGAGAACAATGTTTTTGTGAGCCAGTAGCAGAACAAATACAGAGAAAACTATTATTATTATTATTTATATATATATAGTATAGCAGAAATAGATCACCTGTACACAGCCAGATTTTCTTGAGAGGATATTTGCTCCAGCTGTTGTTGGGCAAATGGCACGTGCGGACTTGGGCCTCACATTTTGCGTGGTCCAGTAGCAAAAGAGAACCTTTTGGGGAAATGTATGTAGGCTAGAAAAGAGATGAGCTGGCTAACACTGCTTTTGCCAGCTGCCCGTTAGGCTAGGTCAAACCTGTTGTATTTTCACTGTTAACTCATTGAGTGCCAAAATGCGTTGACCAAAAACGTATATTACGTTTTTAGCTCTTTTTATTTTATTACGAAACTAGACACTCTAACACACCTTATATGTGATTTTTGGAACTCTGTGATGAATGGAAATTAAATATATGACGATCAAAACTCATGAAAACGCAAGATCTGGACATTTTATCTGGACGTTTGATCTTAACTCGGCTTTTGATGGTTGCCGCTTTGTTTCGAATCAGTCCCTGATTAGCCTATCAGTGACATGCACGCCAGGTCAAAATCAGGTCATTTATTTTCGTGGGTTTATCACTAGGTGGCAGGTCTCGTTAGATTTCTTCCCAGAAACTTTGCAGGCAACACTTCTCAGGTGCTAAAGGGAGAAATGAAAAAGTCGAAGCAGCAGGTGCGTTTTCGCCAGACAACGCTCGATGAGTCGATGAGACTTTCTACTAAGACAAGATGACTCTGACCACGACAGGTCAAAAACATTACAAGGAGTGACTGAACACCGTGCTGAGGAGGGAGCACATATTTCATAAAAGACGCAATATCTTCATTTCTAGAAAAAAAACAGGGATTTTGATGAAAACTAGCCATTGTTAGCTTGGGATTTCTCAGGAACAGAGGCGTGTAGAAATACACGGTTTGCACCCACTGAGAGCTTAAAGTCTCACCTTTTAAACAAGCCATTGCATGTGTTAATAGCTATAACACAGAATGGAAATGCATGGATTCCAGTTTCTTTCAGTAGCAGCAACTGGAATCCATGCATTTCCACGGAATTATTTTTGGAATCTGATCCCTTATCATACCTGTTCATTCTTACTCGTCGCTCGACTTATCGTGACTAAATTCAAGATGGCTGCAAACGCTAAACTTTGTGAAGATACTGTCTGTATAAATCGTCTTGTAAGTAAACTACCAGTGCTTTTTTAAAGTTCTCAATGTCTCGTTTTAAATGTCAGGGCCCTCGGAAGTCTACCAATGAAGTGTGGATACATTGAGCCTCGTAAATGGTGTAAAACAGTGATTTATTTGCATGGCTAGCCTGATGCCGAAGCACCTCCATTGAAAAAGCTGTTGGTAGCATCGGCTAACTAGCACCAGATTTTGGAGTGCAGGGGACAACCCAAGATGGGCTATGAGACATACGTTCACACTCGGTATCATGTTTCAACACACTTTAGGTCAATATCACACCGGAATTCTCCTTTAATTACTTTAGCATATTTTGTAATTTGTATTTTGAAGGATTGGAAAAACTCAAATGTAGTTTGTAACAAAATACTTTGAGGGATTGTATTTGAGTATTTCAACTACTTAAATACTTCTCAAATAAGCCAAAATGTCTCAAATAAGCCAAAATGTCATCACTCAATTAAATACTACCCGCTATAACCATGATGATAGGCAATGCTTATCATAAAGCCAAAGGCCAGAATCTTGGTGAATCTAGTTTGAAGAATAGGCTGGGTGCCTGGAGATATCCTTTGGGCAATTCCCTATATTCAACTGTAAAGTTGACCTAAACATTTCATTACCTTTTTGGAAGAAAAGCATGAAATGTTTACCCATTTTTCTTACTGTGGTCTGAACATGTGTAAAGTTGAAAATTTGAAAACGATACAGATAAGATACTGAGGGACAGGGACGGATCATGGCTTGTGCCAAGTGTGGCAGTTTCGTGGAATTCCGTTCATGGAGGGCCATACAATTGAATTTATGTGTACATTTAGTTACCGTACACCAATCGGCATGTAGATGGTGGAGTTGAGCAAAGGGTTGCATGCACACATACACACATAAAGACACATACAGATCCACACAGGCACACACACACACAGAAAAACACACAAGCACACACACAGGCATGCACTCACGCAGACAAAAACACACACACACACCATGACCCCCCACACACACACACTCATTTACATGCAAGAGAAGAGGATGGAGTAGGAGATGGAGACAAATTGACAAGAGTGATTTATTTTTGTGGAGATAATGTGCACGACTGGGCGGCGGTCCTATTGTGTACCGCTCTGTTTATCTAGTTACTGTAGATGTGTTGCATTTATGTTCTGTGTCAGTCAGCCTGCCTAATGCAGACAATGTGTTTGAGATGCACATATATGCACAATATTTAGAGACTGAAGTTCTGTAATTTCCAACTTCAAAACAGTTCAGAACAGGCCATTTTCATTCTGGCACAACAGTTTCCACCTGCCTTGTTCTGCAACTGGGGCGGTGGTAGTGTAGTGGTTAAGGAGCTGGGCTAGCGTGCAGTAGCCTGAAAGTTGTCGGTTCAATTCCCGGCTTCCACCGTTGTGCCCTTGAGCAAGGCACTTAACCCCAAGTTGCTCCGGGGACAATGTGATCCCTTGTAATATAGCTGACATATGTAAGTCACTTTGGTCAAGAAGTGTCTGCTAAATGTAATGTAACTGACAGTTAAGGGTTAGCTCTGGCTCTATCCTCATCTGCAGCCATTTCTCATTGCTGTTCCCTGGTTCAAAGTGATACGGCTCAGTGTCTTCCTCTGTTGTCTGATGTTTTTCAAATTGCCTACTGCCACTTGTTGTAGATCAGTCTGTCTGGTCTCTATGATAATTCACAAGTATGAGAGGTATGTGATTCCAGGCGAATCATACAGTAATGCAAAAATTGGATTGGGGCTATCAGTGGGACCATAACAATAATGTATGAGCACTGTCTTTGTTGTGCAAAAATGACCACCTTGAGCATATACATAGCATATCTTATTACAGGTTTAGTCAGATTTTTTCCCCCGGATTTTTTATTTATCTTTTCTTCAGCAATTTTATGTCAACGATTCCTGGACTCCTCAGTCGCAGGTATCTTTGGTTGACGTTCAAAACTGCATGAAATTTGAAGTGTAGGATCATTGACACCCTCTGAATGCATGCACACATAAACACAAGCAGGAATGCACACAAAAGTTGCAAGAGTAGGGGATGGAGTAGGAGATGGAGACAAATTCACAAGCATGATTTATTTTTGTGGAGAGAAAGTACAGGACTGAGCGCAGTCATATCTTGTACCGCTATCTGGTACATCTGATTCAGTTCATTATGTAATAATTTTGTTTAATGTGTGACACGTACATCACCAGATTTATGTGTGCTGGAAATGGCCAGTAAACGGTGGAAATCACATGAGACTGTCAGCCGAAATTCTTCATAGTGAACATTTTCACAATATTATGCATACAACAAATGGGCAGCTCTTGTCCTTGTTCAATCAGTTGACAGAGTACTATTAGGAGCCACTAGGGGCAGTGTATACCATGTTGCAACATTATTTCTTGTAAATTTAGAATGTGTTCAGTAATGCTTGTAGACATTCAGCTTGTATTTTTAGACATAACACAACATTTGTTAATGCATTTTGTGCTACATATTAATTTAAAGTGCAACTAAGCCTAAATTATAACAATTTATTACAATCCCATGTGTCAAGCCAGATGTAAATTATTGATATAAATTGATACTGAATCGGTATTGAATATAAATACACTATATAGACGAAAGTATTGGGACACCTTAGACCCACAGCACGTTAATGATATCCCATTCTAAATCCATAGACATTAACATGGAATCGGTTCCCCCCTTTGCTGCTGAAACACCTTTGACTAAAGGCGGTCCACAAGACTTTGGAGGGTCTGTGGCAATGTTTGTTCTAGTTCATCCCAGAGGCGTTTGGTGATGTAGAGAATTCTGTTCTCTGTGAGCCAGTTCTTCCATATCAAAATCACTTACACAGTAGGACCTTGCTTTGTGTACTGTGCAGTCATGCTAGTGGTGGGATAAAGTTATAGTGGGGTTGGAGTTGGGTCAGTGAAGGGAAATCTTCAGTATACCAAAACATTTTGGTATATGTTTGCGTATAACTTTTTGGAAACAGTTCGGGGAAGCCCTTTTTGGTTCAAGCATGTACCTCAGTGCACAAAACAATGAGCATAGAATGAGCATAGATTTCCACAGTTACTCTAGAATCTTGTGGAAATCCCTCCCAAAAGAGGCTGTACTGCTGTAAAGGGGGGACCAACTCTATTTTCATGCCTATTGATTCAGAATGGGATGTCATTGAAGTAAGTTCCTGTGAATTTAATGGCAGATGCCCCAATACTTTTGACCATATATATTTTTTCAGGTGACAGTTCAGTTTGCACAGACAAAGGAGTGTTGACATTCTTGGTCTTATCTAATTATCTATTGCTGTTTTTTTCCAAACATTTTTAGATGTATGTCCCCTTCCACTGTAGAAAAGGGTAATTCCTCTCTTGTCCAGTAGAGGGTGAAATTGTTTCAGTTTTGATGGCCTGGGAAAATCACTCAGATAATTTTGCCCAATGTGTCAAAGACTAAATGAAAGTCTAGTTGAGTGTGTGTAAATTCAGAAATCTTCTATTCCAAATGCACTCTGATTGTAAACATTATTTCACACCTTGAAGCATTATCTTATTGAGGAGTGTCATTTATGAATAATTGTGGTGTTGTGTATAATTTCAGGAAGGATCACACTGTAATCCCCACTTTTTGAGAGATCTTAAGATTTACTTCCAGCTAGAGCCAGATGCACAGCACTCAGCGATTCAGTGATCAATGATCTGGGCACTGCTTTGTGACTTCCACTGTGTGACAAGACTTGTATGTTGGTTTTCAACTAGTCTTGTCTAAATCCTTCTGTGTAATTCTGCTTATTGGAGTCAGTAAGACAGCCCCAATCTAAACAATACTTATACAAAAACATCTTTGATCTTATTCCTTGTAAAAAAAAGAAATACCCAACCACTCTCAACCGAACATCTTTTCCTGAGTCACAGTAAAAGCATTAGCACATAAGAGACCGCATTTTAAAGCAGAGAATGTTGTTGCTAACTGGCTTATACCCTGTGCATCTACACTTTTGTGTCATTGTGTGTCTGCTGTGCGAAAGAGAATTCTCTCATCCTCTCCAGCACATAAGAGACCGCATTTTAAAGCAGAGAATGTTGTTGCTAACTGGCTTATACCCTGTGCATCTACACTTTTGTGTCATTGTGTGTCTGCTGTGCGAAAGAGAATTCTCTCATCCTCTCCAGCGCTCAGCCTTCCCATAGTGTACAGCACCCTCATCACCCCACATGGGGCATCTTTCTGACAGCGTCATGAGCTCAACATCAGCAGGAAGGTGCAGAGCGTAGGTCAGAGTGGTCTTAATTACCCACTCTTATATATTTATTTCTTAACACTCATTTCTTTCCAGCTCAGCACACAATGAAAGATCTGCCCAAATGCCTCTGGCACTGTGTCGGAGATTAGTTATTAGCAAGATGAGATTGGCCCTGAGCGAGAGAGCACATTCATTCACTCACAGTTTTTCACTCATTAAGACCCCTTTGCATTTAGCCGTTTAGTAGACACCCTTTTTGCAACAGAGATGCTTTACAGAGCATAGGCTTCAGACAATAATAAGGCAAGAAAGGCACTGTGTATTCGTTTATTTCAATTATGTTGTGTACTACCGGTATATGTCCACTAGCTATTGTAGTTGTTTGTGATACTAAAGCTAGGTTTTAAATTAGTCCATCAGTGTATTTTTTGGACTGCCAGGTATTGTGTTGGTAGTGAAAAGCTGCAAATGAATATTATAATTCATGCCTCAGATGGCTTTCTAAGGCACTTTTGATTAATTTCCCATGAGTGCGAATCCCAATATCAGGGAAGGACCAATCTGCAGGTGCAGTAATAGGCCCTTAGTGCCTAACCATTTCGACACACCAGAGTGCATTTCCCCAAAATATAAAACAAAAGTCAAACCATGAGACATGGCAAGCGACCTGGTATTGCCCAGGTTCTGTTTACACACCTCATGTTCTACCTTGTAATTAATTTTGTTTGTTTGCACACCAAATTCTCAGGTTGCCACCATCACCGCTCACATGTCATGTTTACCAAACCACATCCACGTGCTCTTTCCATTGACTTTTCCCCTCAGCTGTTCTACTGTGATTATTTCCAGGGACTACAGCGCAATTAATGGCTGAGCACACCATGTGCAATTGTCTCTACTATGGTGTGTTTGGATATGCTGTTATCGCACTTTACTCTGAGGTCATTTTGTGTGCTTAGCTTACAATAGCCGTTGGGAGCATGCTACTATCTGAATGTTATCATCAACGTTATCTCAGCTGGGACTGGATGGAGCTTGGAGATGTTGGCTGAAGACGAGTATCTCACTCTAAATTAAAATGCATGGATACCTTCAAGGCAGGATTTTGTGAATTGCATGTAATTCTGTGTGAATTTTGAATTTCACTGAACAGGATCCTTTATTATCTGACTGAAGGTTGCACATGCAATAATCTTTAATGGGTGGGGAAGGGATGTTTGCTGTATTACTGTAATTGTCTGTGAGAGGAGTTGAATATTCAGGTACTTTGTACTTACCCCAAACCACACATTTTTGGGGTCTTAGCCAGGTAATAATCTTGCTAGTTTCCCATAAGACTTGTTTAGGTCTCCTTGGTTAGTGGAGAGAGGAGAGAAGGCCAAACAGGAGAGTGACCCCCCCGCCTCTTGTACACCAGGAGGGACATCTGCTGCACCTGTCAGACCTAATCAGCAGTATTTCATTAGAAATGCCTCATTAACTGTTACACAGCTTCCTTCTGTGAAGGTGAGCACCTCTGAACTGTTCACACATGCATTCAGAAAGACACAGACAAATAACAAATAAGCACACCTCAAGATGTGTGAAACGCTCAACACATTCTGTATGGGTGCATGTGTAACCGTCCAATTGATAGACTTTGTGATTTGTTATCACACGTGTGATCCCATAATAACAGCTGTCAATCTGGCCAGTCCCACTTCCCTGTGTAACATTAATCTTGTCACAATGTGATAATGTATTTGTCATGCATTTGGGCAAATACAATTACAGAATTGATCTCAATCATGCCTCTTCCATCTCCTGTCCTGTTAGTGTGTGTATGCATGTGATTTGATTTAAACAGGTGTAATCACAGCGTTTCAGGCAGATGGATTCTCAGGTGAAAGATTGTGTTAACCTGTGAATGGAATATAAGCCATGTGAAACTTTAATTTGATTGTGGCAACTTGGGTACATTACAATCTTTTTCCATAATGTAACAAGACAGTTAACAAACAAATTCATCATTACACAGTAAATTGTAAGGTGGTTTTGTTTTTCTTATTTTCAGGTGGAAGTTGATTTATTCAGGAACAATCATGCGAAATTGCAGATAAATCTAACATGTTAAACTGTCAAAAATAAAGTCTGACCCAGCCATGAGCAGAATCTCACTTTAAACATTACACTGGACCAGAGGCCATCTTTATACGAATGATGTAAGTGAGTGAGTGTGTGTTTGTGTGTCTTCTATATGTGTATGTGGGTTTCAAAAGCAGTGACCTATAGCCAGATCTCATCCACCAGATTAAAGTGGGAGGTGTTGATTTCTGAACAGAACACAGTTTATTTTTTTCTCTCTCAGTGACAGTGAAGATGATATTAATTAGCATAATTGCAGTGACCGGGCTGGGAGTGCTGTGTGGATGCTGTGCTGTCTGTTCCATTGTGACTGTCTGAGCCGAGCAGCAGCAGTGGCTCTCTCATTGACTCACCAGCCAGTAGCGTTTCCTAGCAACGCCTCCTGAATGTACTGTACTTGTGTGTCTCATGGGCGCTCTTAATAATCAACACTGCTATTTCCATGTAGGCTTCCTTAAAAGATTGATGCATATCTGAAATGGGTGTGTTCAAATGTTGTTTATGCCCCCCAACACACACACACACATACTGAACACATCTCAGCATTCCCCA
This sequence comes from Alosa alosa, assembly GCF_017589495.1. NCBI lineage: Eukaryota > Metazoa > Chordata > Actinopteri > Clupeiformes > Clupeidae > Alosa > Alosa alosa. The sequence goes on from NC_063191.1 coordinate 17,767,380, forward strand.
CCCACACATCAGAGGTGATCATCCCATGTCAGAAAGGGACTGTATGTGGTGGCAATTAAGCCGTGAGTGGTTTGCTCTGAGGGCGAGTGGAAGTGTGACCTCCATCAGACTTGCAGATTACCTGGACACTCCTGTTTGTGGTTATGTCAAGCTTGGGCCTCTGTTATGGTAATGGGGGTTGATGAATGGAGTTGACCTTGATAATTCCATTAGTTGAGTCCAGCCTCGGGAAGGGCTCTACGTTAATAAATGGCATATGGGTTTCGGAAGGAAGGGGGGGGGGGGGAGTTCAGATGTCTGTCTGTGAAACTTCTATCTTCCACCTGATGCATCCAGAGGGGCTGCCCAGCTGATACCCAACCTACGCCCCCCAAAGGAGGATTTCAATTGTTTTTGGATTGAGTATGAATGGAGCACATCAGTGACAGATGAGCCAAGTCGGCGTGACGATAAATAAAGCAAGGCCAGCTAATCAAACACCGTCGGGGGTGTTCAACGAGGCTGAGAGCGCTAGAAGGTTGGCCGCCTTCTGGTGATAGATGCTGATGTGACACGTATTGTTGCCCGAGCGGGTCAGGCTGGGAAATGTATGGCGGATAAAGAGGGAGCCTATCATGTGCTTGGCAGGCGGTGTATGCTCTCGCCGACAGCATGCCAGTGACGTCTGATGTTGCAGATTGCCGTCACTGAGATTTCGGGTTCAGACTGGGAAGTTTAGTCCTACACGATGCTACGTGCTTTTTTTTTATATATGCTACTAGCAGCAGTCATCCAAAGGAGCACTTAATAGACACTCTTTGACATCATCTGCCTGCTGTTATGTTGTATTTTCTCTGTATACATAAGTAGTATTACCATGAACATAAAACAGATTGGCACACTGATACAGGGGCTTGGGAAAGGGACAGCAGATGACTATCTAAGACCTGATTTCCAGTGTTTTGTTGTTAAAAACTACCATGAATAATAGGGGCAGCCGCTGTGTGTTCACTGTGTGCTGAGTGTGTTTCACTAATTCACAGATTGGGATAAATGCAGAGACCAAATTTTCTTCACGGGATCATAAGAGTATATATACTTACTTATACTTACTTAATAAAGTGGGCATAACTCCCAAATCATAAACCACATTTATTGATGATCTGGATACAACCTGGCACATCTGATCAATCCTAGTGCATTTCACAAAAGCTAGTGAGAAAAGTAGTTTACTGTTCTATTCATTCAGCCTATAATTCAGTCTGATTTTTCCACTGAAAACAGACTCCTGTATTCAGTTGACTGGATGCTAGAATCTGACCAGGTATAAAAGTGCTTCTTCCTTAGAGCGAATGAATTGTGGTAAAACTTGCTACAACTCAAGGTTACCCTGTGAGGCACTCAAGGAATATTTCCACAAAATCCTAATTCTAGAGCTGAACTGCTGGAGCACAGTCTGCACAGAGGAGAGTAAATATTGACAGGAATCAGGACTGGCCATGACCGTGTTGGAGGCAGCCCAAGGCAAGATTTTACAATGGCACTATCACCAAATCCCGTCCACCATTGGCTGTGGTAAAATGGAGTGGATCAGAAACATTATGCTCCAGTAGAAGATGCCACAGTAATTTAGTTAAAGTTACAGTTGGGACGAAAATGATTGGAATCGATTCAGTATTGAACTATAGCATACTGTATTTATATCACGATGACTAGATGATATTTGTATCACGAATGACTAAGGCAGGGGTCTCAAACTCAAATGAGCTGGGGGCCACTTCTGCCAACGTCATCTGATTGGAGGGCCGGCTATTTCTGAAAATGCAATGTTCTTTTTTTCAAATACCACACAAAACTGCAAACAGAAAGTGCAAGTGTTTGTGTGACACCTGTGCTAGCAACCTTAGCTTATAAATAAAATAATGATAAAATAAATATTAATACAAATTATAAAACAAACAAAAAGCATAAAAACGGGTATGTGTGTGTTTCACACACCATTGGATTTTTATATCAAAATTTCAAAAGGCCATGGCTTGAAAGTGGTCAGAGATAAAGTCCTACTGTAAATGTAAAATCTTTGAGTATAAACAAAAAGTTTATGAAGGGGGTAAATGTACCCATCACTGGATGGCAAGCACCTCAAATTATGCACCTTTCAGTAAATACTGGATGAACATATTTGAGCAGGTTTACTTTCCTTTTTTTCATATTACCCACATACTATTTCCTGAAAACTTTGCGCAGCGATTTTGGGTTTGAATCAAGCTCTGGATGTCTAGCACATCTATCGTCTATTTTAATCAGTATCGTTGTTTGTCGCAATTAAAAATAGCCTCAAGGGCCGGATTACATTATTATTTTGACATACGTTGCGGGCCGGGTGTTTGAGACCCCTGGACTAAGGATTACAATGCAATCCTATACGGCATAGTGTCACGTCAATGTAAACTGCTTTTCAGCCCTGACTAGACTCAACAATGTCATTATAAGTGTCGGTTAACATGGCAAGAACTCTCTGGAGATACCTGGAGATGCTGTGTTTGGACATAAAAAAAACTTTAAATGGGCCCTGGTTGAAAGATGCCGAAGATTCCTTTAAAGACAAATATAATAAATAAAAAGTCTTTGGTGTGCCCCCTCTGGTGTTGTGAACACTAGACGGCCATTTATATCACAGGCCACCACTGACAGGAATATATGAATTATGAGGATGCCCTAATATGAGCTGGGATCATGTCTGTATTTGTAGTGGTTTCTATAAGAATCCAGAATATCTTGACTACATCTTTCAAGTGCAAAAGAGAATGTGAATATGGCCCTATCAGCACCTGGCAAATGCCAGTGATCTAATGCCTTTGTGTGTTTATTAGTTTAATGACTGATATGCTAGGAAGTGCATCTGTCTCTAATTTCCTGTTCTCTTGGTCCTTGAGCAGAGTGCAGTCTCTCAGGTCCACAAGCCATTCACTGGGATTGTATTTCCATCAAATGAGTGAGGCCTCTTGTTTTTCTCCGCTGGCTCACTTGGCTGAGCGCGTTTCCCCCCTCTTTCCTGTGTGTATCAGGGCACACTGCAGTCTCGCCACAGCTGAGATGCAGCTTGCTGAGCACTTAGCAGCAGGTAGCACCACAGGCTAACCACTAGAGCGTTACTACTATAGTATCAGTCTGTCACTTTCACATAGCCTCCAATGCAGATGCTAATTACAGGCTATCACTGCTAATGATTTTCATGTCAGCGCCTTGGCCTGCACTGTCACTGTGGTGGTAGTAATAGCCTAAGCTCTGGAGAGTCTATCAGTGCATGATCCAACCCAGATTGATGGGGTGTTCAATATCCAGACCTTAAGGACTTTTTTTTAATAGCAAAGAGAAAACACTCAAAGATGCGTGTCTCTCTCTCTGTCTCTCTCTCTCTGCCTCTCTCTCTCTCTCTCTCTCTAGGCATCCTGTAGAGTTTGTCCTGTCCTGTTGTCCTGCACGCTACTCTGTGGGATATTCAACCTTTTATGGGCATAATAGCATTTCTGCCCATAGCATTTTTCAGTGGCTTATTGTTTTATTCATATTTTCACATCCAGGTAGCTCCCGGATTGCTGCTTGACTGCAGTGTCAAGCTGCTAATGTCAAGCATGGTGTATTATTTTATGTTTCTGCCGATTTCATTCTGGGGCCAGTTTTTTTTTTTTTTTTTTTTTTCTCTCCCTGAGGTAAGAAAGATGTTGTCTCCCATCTGGCTTACTTCACTACAGACAGCCAGCTCTCAACTCTCCACTGACTCTGTGAGAAGCGCAAATCCCTCCCTGCCAGGAGCTCTGAATTAATTCATGAGCATTCTGCAGCACAGTGTTAAGCACCACGAGGATTGGGAAAACCGTCTTTGCAGCGTTGGTCTGACATGAATACACAGTTTGTCATTTCCAGGATTCAACCTGGGCATATTATTTTCTCAAGATCACCAATGGTGCCAAGGCGATTTCCAGTAAGTTGTAAATATGTAATATTATATATGTTAATATATCTAACTGGAAATCACCTTTGCACCACCGATGAGTTCTTCAGGTACTAAATTCTGTTAATTCTGGTATTCTGCTAGATTATTCTCTCTCTCTCTCTCTCTCTCGATATACCGGTATATATTTATCTTTCAACTTTTTTGGATCCTCTTGCAGATACAGTACTAATCTATGTCTTGAGTTCCAATAATGAGCAGACATTTACATTTTTTTTTACATCTAACCTCATGACAAACTCACCCCTAGGGAAAAAGTGAAGGGGAAAAAATCTTCCACAGAGACATCATTGGATGTCACTTTCATTGGTTCTTCAACAGAGATTTTTTCCATGTTTTCCAGTGTGTCTACATGAAAGGCTCGCCCCGTTTCAGCTCATGGTAGTCTCCTGCGGTTTTCCAGGGTTTCTCAGGTGCTTTGAAAGCTCCGTGGAAAGGCAACAGAGACATTTTGCACAGTGTCCTTAATGATGGCCAGGGTCACCTGCCATCCATCCTGCTGGCTTAAAAACAGTCTCTCTGGCCTATCAGCAGGAGTCCAAGACTCCAGGTCTGTCTGAGGCTTGAAAGTTCTCCATGCAGTAGATCCTGTCAAGGATTTTAGAATACCTTCCACACATAGATGTAGCTTCAATGAGCGCATCAAATGACGTCTGGATGGTTTAGGTTGCGCTACCTACAGCAGCACACAGCGCTAAATTAAAATGTATTTTTCTTGATCTTGATCGAAACAGAGTGAAAGTGAAAATTTGAGATGTGTTTCCACTAGAAATAGCAAAAGGTAGCTGTAGCTGTCCACCCTTGAATAACACCATTAATCACACGCCCTACAATATTGAGGGTGACAACCCTTAACAGTATCAATCAGTCAGCATTCAAGATGAGTTAATGATCTTCCTTTGTGTGCAATGAACCTTATTGAGATCTAGAAAGAACTCAGTCACTTTGTCCCTCTAAAAAATACATTGTAGAAAACTGTGGGTGGAGATCTGGTGAAAAAAACTGGTAAGATAATTAGTATATAGAACACTAGGAGAGCAATATGTGATGCGCCGCTGATGTTCTATAACAGCGTTACAGAACATCAGGGTGTTCCTGCACTGTTAAAATGTACTGCTCTAAGGGCCCTACTTTCGTGACTCAAAACCTGGCGGAAAGCGCATAATCATCACAACGTAACACATATTCCTATTGTACACTCAAGTTTTGTGCCAAGCGCGTCTCTATTATTGAACAACACGCCAAGGGGTGTATGGAGCACAGCTGAAGACACACTGTCACGAGATGTAGGCTAAGCAGCAACTTTTCTGCAGGATAAATGTCTTTAGGTTTTTTATTCAGTCATTCGAACATTATTGGGGTATGTGTTGCTTTTTTCAGGTTATGTTTTTGATGGTAACCTATTGGCAGTCAATAGTGAAAGTTACTGTGTATAACTGTTTTGTCGCTGACTATGGTAAAGTTAGTTTCACTTTGCAAATGAGTTCAAACAGAGACTTTCTAATGAGGAGACACAGCACTCAAAAAATCCTCCATAGAAATGCATGTGGTTAGTTTGTAACGCCAATATGGCCGTTGTCTACACATATCCCACCCCTTCCTCGGCAAAACGTCGACATGTAAATACATTGAGCCAATCATGTGGTGTGATGTGAATACATTGAGCCAAATTATATGGTGTGTTGTGAAGACATCTTGCCAATCATGTGTTGTGAACTCGCCGCTGGAACAAGATTGGTGTCGTGAAGCCTTGCGCACGCGCATTTCTGCTGAAGAGGAATACCGATGAGTGCCCAAAAAGCGTTGCTATATGGCCGCCGAGTGGAGGGACTTGCCTAAAAGGACTTTGGTTCAAATAATAGATGAGTGCAGATGCGTGTAGGCTATTTACTCTGCTAGGTTTTAGCAAAGTATGGTTTAGTGGAATACCTGTTCCATACAGTCTCGCGTGCATGCAGATTCCTTCAAATGTGCTGGTGACCATCAAAATACCGATGCGCTGTATGAAGTCGCGCTGCTTGCTGTTAAAGGGAATGACATATGTCACTCTCATTGGTTTAAAGGATGTTACACCCAAAACACACCCATGACTGATTAAGAAACATAGCAACACCTTGTTGCGCCATCCACCGACGTTTAACGAAAACACTCCCAATGTGGACTGGACATCCCACTACATTTAAATAAGCTTTTCGCCAATGACCATGCATTTTAGAACATTTCATGCACATGAACAACTCTGTTGAACAGTTCAGATGCTTTGTCCAAACACTATACTTACCAGTAAGTAAGATTAAAAACTATCTGTCTTAGGCTGAGAATACAAAATTACTTTTCTGTCCATGTCCCCCAGCCAAATACCTCAGTGTCACAGAGAATTGTAGAAATAAATCGATCGTAGAGATCATGTAAATAATTCAAATGGTTGGCTTTGAGGAGGACTAACCAAAATAGTGCCTTTATCTGGGCCACCCTAAATGAGTAAAGAAGTCCTCCCCCGTGATGCAAGTGTGACATTAAAAGTGCGGTGATTATCTACTGGGACAGGCTGCTCTATTTTTGGTCAGATGACGAGGTGTGGGGATGGAAATCACGAGCAGGTGGTCCAGTGTGTCATTAGAGTCTCTGTGCAATGCAAAGAGATCCTCAAGGTGCCGCTTATTCAGTTCTATTCAATTCAGACAGGACATTTTCTCCTTTTGTTCACCCCATTTCCCTTGCTTATATAAAGTGCTGTTAGAAAGAGGACTGATGAACTTCTCAAACAGCTTCAAGTCAAGCCTATTATGAGAATTTGACAAGGTTTTATATCATTAAAACCTGAGATTTCATTGTGGAATGAAATGACATGTACAATCCACCCCCAATGTGAACACAAGAGCCAAACTATTACGTTAATGCTGACTTTGATCTTACACGGGAACACATCACTACTTTGGAGACAGTTTCCAAACAGCCCATTTTAGTATCGCATTGAAGCAGTCAACTGAAGAATTAATTGGGATGTTATCCTTCTCAATGCCATTTCTGGAGAGACGGGAGAAAAAAGCAGGCAGGAACATACCCTCTGCTAGACAACTGGAACAGAGGTGACAGCATGTGTCTGCTGATTTTCCACTGCGAGTCTTGCTGACTCTGTTATGATGGTTGAAATAAAAGAACTATTAACAAAATATATGTAGGGCTGATTTGTGGTGCTTTCTCTCTCCATCTCTCACTTGTAATTTGAGGATTTTAGGGAGTAAAGAGTTTTTTCCAGAGAGTGTCTCCCAATATATCGTACATTTGTACCAGTCATTTTGCCACAATGGGTCTTTTAGACGTGAACTGGAGGCCATCCTCCCAGATGTCCAGGTATTATGTCTCTCAAGGTACTGTAAACTGCCAGCAAAGAAAACAGTAACGTGTCCTTGGTTTGGATGTTCATTTCTGTTAGACTTCTGTCTCTCTTGTCCTCTCTTGCCCTTTCTCACCCTCTATGCTTCTTTTCAGAAGTGTCGTGCAGGATATCAGCGTCAGACTATAAAATAGAGGGCTTTGCTGAATGTTTTGTGCTACTGTGAGCGCTCCTCTGTTGAGCCCTGGGCGAATGTCTTTCTGGAAGTTGGCATAACTTCTGTTCTCCATGTGGCCGTCTCCACCATCCCGCAGTCCCTGCATGCATGCTGATGTGCGTTAGACACAGTACTGATAGGCACTGGCGCTCCGATTGGTTGAGTAGGGCCTCCTCATCCTGATTGGTTGTTTTGTTCGCATCCCCCCACCCCCAAGCCTGGAGGTTTAGGCAGTCACAGGGACCTGAGTTTGTCCTCAGAGAACCTCCTGTGTTGATGGCTTCCAGCGTATGCAAATACTACAAAGGAATGTTCCAAATTAGCATCACTGACCTTCAGTCCTCCAAAGAAAGAAATTAGGATTTGTCTTCCATAAAAGACTCCAAGGCTTTGTCTCCATTACATTCTTATAGACTTTTTTTACTTAGCTGTGCCCTTCAGCTTAGATTTAACTGGATTGTTCTTACAGTAGAATGTAATCAACAGCTGAACCACAATGCGAGTGCACTCTCTGACACACAACACTGTGATTAAATGAATTCTCATCTCTCTCTGAATTAGCTCAACTGATATTAGGGCTCGGGGAATAAAGGAGTGTGTCAATATGAACCTAAAAAAATGATGTAGTCCTCTGTGTCTTCACACCGCTCTTCAGTCATGTATTCGCACAGTATCAGAGGGTGGGTGAACTAAATTGACTTTGCACCTCTCTTCTGAGCCTGGATTAGGAACTAATTTCAAGGTCTTTTATAGTGTCAATTAAACCCACTGTATCAGTGGTACTTGGGAGAGGCGACTGCAGGCTCAGTGCTGGGTTGAAATGTCAAACAGACAATTATGCCGCTGCTCATTTGAACAGGTAATCTACGGTGGCCTGGAGGAGGGGGCACACTCTGGCCTTGATGCTACCCCCATGCTCCCCTCTCCCCACACACACACTGACACACACTCAAAAAATATATTGTTGTAGTGCAGTGATTAACACAGATAAATAAAACATGAGCAAGCCATCGGAGGCCTGGTACTAAATAGAGCAGATGGTTGGCATTGCCTGAGCAGACTTTAACTGAATCCGCTCCCCAGCAGATGATTCAGCCAGAGTGGCCAGCCCTCACCACCGCCCGCTTCCACTGGCCTGACCCGATCTAGTTCATCGGGCATACGGACCCTTATGACGTGGGTCGACATGGACCGGTTCTGTTTGATCCGGATCCTATTTATGGACATGCTTGGGTACTAATTAAACCTTCATGGATTTCCACAGATGCAACATATCCAGATTTAAGCAACAGCTGCTGTTGTGCTGTCAGTTAGACAGGGTATCTATAGCAAACATGGATGAGAATCAGTTGAGAGAAGTGTATTGCCAAAAATGGACTGATCAATTCAAAGAACTCTTTTTATTGATGGAAGTGAAAGTTTTACGTTTCTTCTTCTGTTGAAGTTTTGCTTTGTTCTTCTTTCTGCCCAAAGTGCATCTGCACACAACAAACACTGACTCAGCCCTGCCCAGGGGATGCTTGTGTCTCAAAGGTTCTGGAAGTTTCTGTCAGCGCCTCCTTTGAGCTCAAAGTCCTGCCTCTTATTGACAGCGACAGAGGCAATGCCTCATCAATGGCTCTGGCGGCGAGGTGTGCAGGTGTGAGACAAGACATCAATAGTGACCCCGCGTCAGTAAGCTCAATTTCTGCAATCAAACGAGACCGATTCCTTTGGGACCGTGCCATCGGCAGCATTTTCTTCACCTGATTCCACTGAAGGCAGCAGGAGTCGAGTCCGGTGGCTGCGCTACTGAAATTTAATCAGCCTCGTTTTCTATTCACATGTTCGATCATACATTACTGCACCTTGGGGTGACGTCTAGTGACATTTGCATGTTGCAGGAAAAGGGAACTGACGATGTGAAACAGCTCCAATTGAAATGCGTGATTATGAATTGGTCTATACATGCCCTTCGTTCCACAACCCCAGCTGAAATTAAATTGACAGAAACAGCCTATTCATTTTCTGTGACAAGCCGCTCATCTCCTCCTGTGTGTATCTGATAGCAGTGTGTCATGCAGCACCGAGCTAGATATTTTCTCTCAACGTATCTCCTAATTCCACCCTCATGAAGATTGTTTCACCATACAGCCAGTGCTGTTCTGCACACGTTTAAAAATATCACTCTATATATAAAAATAGGACAGCATAGGAAAATGGAATAGGTGTCTATTTGTAAATGCATTTTGAACCCTAAATGTATATATTTTCATAATACAAGCTTGACTTCATGTCAGGCATCCATCCTTATTACCATTATAGTGACATTTATCATTAACATTATCAATTTGTACAGAATATTTTTTGGTTTTTGAAGGTGTTCCAAATTGGTATGTTCTTTTCTTTAGTTCTACTTAAGCATGCAGTTTGCCGTTGTATTCTGAGGTTAATGAAAGCCTTTCTTCACACAGTCCATACCTGACTGCATGGCAGGTGACACGACTGTTTCTTACCCCCTGTCGCTTTTCCCCCTGAATAGCAGCAGATGAGACAAAGGAGGCGCTAATCTGTGCAAAAGCATGATGTTTAATTAGCTCCCCACTGACACAGGTTCAGGAAGTTTCCTCCTGCAGTGAGGCAAAGTGGATCCACTGTGCCTTTTTTGCCTGTTCCCTGCTTTTGGTTGGCATTAAAATTGCAGGTGGGGTGAAGCTGGGTCTTCTTTGCCGAGCACTCACCTTCCTCATATGAGAGTTTAACCCCTGAAGAACACGCGGCTCCCTGGCCCCATTAGAGGAGGCACCGGGCCCCAGCGACTGAACTGCTGTTCATGATTTATTTAGCAGTCTGTTGCACATGGATGTATTCTCAAAAGAGACGCAGCCTTGGGAGAGGCGAGTAGTCATAACTTGTAAGGTTGATGTGGCAACAATGGAACTCCTCGGTCTCAGCCTGCTGCACTACAGGGCTTTCAGTGCAGTCCGTGTTTAGTCAGAAATACAGAAAAAATACACAACCGTGAAAATACTGTCTTTATATGCCAGACATTTAGCAGCACAGCAAAGAGAAAGGAAAGAAGAGATGGTGAAGTGTTTAAGAAAGATGAAGAGAAGAGAGGATGAGATGAGTGGAGGATGAGGAGCCATTGGTCTGGAATACACAGCTCTGCCGAGGCAACCCTCTGGAGGATTATATAGTGAGCTCCCACTCCCCTGTCAGTCAGCCAGGAAAACGCTTCATCTTGGGGGTGGTCGCAGACACCAGGAAGGTTACAGTGGGGTCAGAGGAGTACATCCAAAAGCAGAATGAAACAGATACATTGAAACACAATTAAAATGCACAATGCCCCCACTGCTATTCAGAACACCCAATGTCATAGGGCAAAGAGATGTGATTCGTTGAATGTACAAAGCTGAAATCATCGGCAGGTCCCATTTGGACACTGTTGACATTTTGTCAAATCTTAATTAGGGGCTATAACTCCCGGTCCTTTCATAAGTTTGAGAACATAATTTAATGAGATAGCAGCTTCCCGTTGCTAGGTAACTAGTTTGGGGGGAAATCCTGTCATGAAGTATTTAAAATGCATCATTAATTACTCATTTTTTCTTCTTTGGAATGAAAACTGGCTTGTTGGATGTAAAACCGTTAAAATATCTTATTTTCAGCTTTTTGACAAAACATGGAAAAAGTGAAATGGTACCCAGGTTGTTTTGGTCCACGGCAATATTGTGTGTAAACATAAAATTATCTTTTCGGGTGGATGGTGTGTGTGTGTGTGTGAACCAATGTAGGTGCGAAGCTCCACATAACCTCTGCGAGCACTCAACAAACGATGCGGGAGACGAGTGGGATCCACCCCCATATGAAAAGGGGGTTATTTATAGAAAGCACGGATTATCTGCAAGAGAGCTTGTTTTATTTCAGTCCTCGTGGCTCAGTTTGGATCTCCTCAATTGACCTGTCGCTAAGCGCCACCCTTAGAACACTGATGAGCCAATGACAGTCCAGCCTCAACGGGACTCGGACATCAGCTCGGACAACTCCATAGGAAACAACAGGGAGGAGGCATAAAATGACAAATTAATGGTTATTTATGGAGTTTATTAACTCAAAAAAAAACCTACGGATAACCATGGTCAAACGTGTTGCATGGGGGACGTGTAATACTGATAGCCGGTACCCCGAGAGGCAAGAAAACGGGGTATATTTTCATCAACACAGCAGCGGTCCCCAACCACCGGGCCGCGGCCCGGGACATTGCTAACCAGGCCGTAGCCTACGACATGAGTTTAAAAAAAAATGCATGCAAACTAAATTAAATTTAATTCGCAATAATGTCACGTTTTTACATGACATAGGCCTATATGCAGTTGTTTGATTGCATGCATGTTTGCATTTTGCAAGGTCTATTTTCTTACGTCTGTCTGTCCCGCCTTCAACACTTTTACATATTGCCTTCAGCGCTGCGCAGCCTCAGGTCAGCTCATTTCACCTTCTTAGCGAAAGGTAGTGTCACACGAAGTTAGCTAAACTGCTAGAATGAGCAACAAAAAACAAGCATCTTTATCAGGTCACTGGCCAGAGTGTTTGAGTTGCGAGAGCCGCTGCAGAGATTTCTTACAGAAAAAAAGTCACCGTTAGCTGCACATTTTAATGATGAGGACTGGGTGTCAAAACTCGCTTACCTGTGTGACATTCGGGTTGCTTAATGACCTCAACCTGTCACTCCAGGGGAGAATGACGACTGTCTTTAAACTGGCAGATAAAGTCGCTGAATTTAAAGCCAAGCTTGATTTGTGGGGACGACGAGTGGACCGGGGTGTATTTGATATGTTCTAAACAGTAGGCCTAGTGGGGGTTTTGGGAGAGACTGAGGCAGGGCCCTTTCTCTCGCAGCTGGTGCGCGATCACCTTGTTGCGCTTTCAAATGAGTTTGAGCGCAATCGACTGGACATTTTAAACACACTGAGGGTGTCACTGTCTTCCATCACCCCCAGATGGAACCTTCTTGTTACAGGGAAACAAGCACAGGATTATATTCGTACTGATTATAGGGGGATCAAACACTGATTATATTCGTAATGCACGTTTAGTTCCCATGTTTTGTTCCCATATTTTGTTAAGCATGTTCACACTTATAGATGTAGCTTCAAGTTGTTCAATATTCATAGTTCATATTGTTCAATTTTCACTTCTTCAAGTTCAGGTTTTTTACATGTTTAAGAGATCGTTACCTTCACTGTTCATAGCTACATAACTGGAGCTAGTTCTTTTCCAAATAGGAAACAAACCGGTCCATGGTACATAAAAGGTTGGGGACCCCCTCGCGTTTGCAACAGCTCGACGTAATGTAGGCTACTAAGCCAACAACGTGGGCACGGGATCCCTGTTAAATCCCAAGATGAAAATGCTCATTAACCAACTACTATATTCTTACTACATCAAATATTAACGTAACCTAACATATCTTAGTATCAATCTTCCACTAGCTAGCTAGCATTAACGTCAGTGGTTTTTGCACGGTGATTTGCACGGCTACTTGCCACAACTGCTTGTCACCTTGTATGTATTCTAAAGTTATCCCTCTATAGCATAATTAAGTCCCGTTTGATAGCTTCTGGAGGAAAGTAATTCCTTTATCGACCAAAACGTCCTCAAAGCCTGCTTTCATATACTGTCAGCTGCCATTGTCCACAATGTAGCCTATTTCTAATCAAGTCTGGTTTGTTTGTCCGAGTTTTCGCACGGTAACAATGGGGGGCGGGGCTTAGCGACAGGTCAATTTATGAGGCTCTCTGTCAGTATGCACCGTGCTGGCGAGCAACCAAGCACACTTCCCTGAGAATACTGCCAACAGATGGGTGAATAAAAGTGATGTCATTTCTGTGGACTCAAGCATCAAATCTCTAAAAAGAAAGTCCCTGAGGGCAAGCGATATGATAAGCCTGTCCTGATTTTGTAGACTTGAGGAAATGGTTTCAGGTTGGCAAGATGGTGCGCTTGAGTATGATGCAGATGGGTAATCTAAGAAAATTGCAGTAAACAGTCAGTGAAAGACAAGCTCTTAAAAACACAAATCACTCCCATGTTATTTGTAAGTAGTACCGAGGATGAACTTAACCACAACAAAGGTTACAGAGATGGCCACAGATGGGTGGCTTATTGAAAGAGCCATGGAAATTTATGTAAGAGTGTGAAGTACTTTTGGAGTGAAATGCCAGTATTTAGTCTTAGTTGTACAACACACACACACACACACACACACACACACACACACACACATACATACATACACATACACACACATATACAGCAATGCAATAAACTAAATGGAGAAAGGAAAGGTGTGCGCCACACAGGGGCCAATGAGTTCTAGCGAGCGGTGTGTGCGTGTGTGTGTGTGTGAGAGAGTGTGTGTGTATGTGTGTTTGTGTGGTCTGCCTTTCTCCGTCTGTGGCTGGCCTGGTCAGCTGGGGATTAGAGCCGACCCGAGACGGCAGCCTGACTCAGGTGCAGTCTGCACCTCAGACAATAGCCCTCTCACACCGCCGAGGAAAGGGCGCATCTGGATCTGTGTGTGTGTGTGTGTGTGTCTGTGTGTGTCATGAGTGTGTGGGTGGTTTTGTGTCTGTGCTGCTGTGTCAAAACGAGAGAAATGGAGTGAGAAGGGGAAAAGCTGTTTTTCCTTCATGTGTTTGGATATGTCTGTCTCCCTTTGACCTTGTTTCTAATTATGTCTTTGACTGTGCCAGGCTGCCGAGGTGGATTATGTGTTTTATGTCTTATCTACCCTTTGCCAGCCTAGGCTTATGAGGTAAATAATGACAGTTACAGATACATACCATTATTCCCATTAAAGATTATGTATGCTTCATAGAATTTTATATGGAAAACATGTACATACTGTATATAAAGCCAAATAAATATGTTAAAATAGACGTTACAAGATTGTAGTCAGGACATTTGCAACAAATGGGTTTGTTTAGGTTTGGTGTTGTTTATTTTGTAGCATTCTGAATATAAAAGAAGGCCAATGACCTGAAATTATTGAATAAAGCTGTTGTCTCTTGTGATGGTTCTTTTTTTTCTTGGATGCACAAGACGGAACTAGACAGGTACATAGGAAACAAAACAATTGAATCCATTGCAGCATTTTTCCTCGGCTGTCACTTGAAAATGAAATTGTCAACAGAAGGCCTAAGATAAAAGTGTTTTTTTTTTTTATCATATCTTTGTGGTTCATTTTTATGTATCATGACTCTCCACTGAGTGAGAAGCGGTATGGTTATATTCTGTAATGTAGAGCACACTAGTGCATGTCTTTATATATTATATATTATATGCACATCATACCGTTTCACAAATATCACAATATTCACTAAATAGAAAAACCTTTGCAGACTAGATGCATCCCCCATTAAGCTGAATAGATAGTACTGTAAATGGACTGCCCTGACACAACATTTATTCTAATGAATGTTATGAGAATGGAACTTGACACAGCATGCCGTGTGATGACAGGGGACACACATAAGCCCTTCATACTGCCACACAGATGATGCTGAGTTTGTTTCTCTTGTGTGGAGGTATCATGAACCTGCAACCTGCTATGCAATGCCACTGCCGCGGGCATCAACAAACAGCCCTCTGCTCCCTCTCCTCTCTCCTCCCTTCTCTCTCCTCTCCTCTCCTCTCTGCGCCTCCCCTCCCCTCCTCACTCTCCACACTCATTGTGTTTACACATATTCACGCCAAATGACTCATAAGTGCTCAATCCAAGCTGCTATGATATACAAAAGCAGCAGGATAGATACTGGCTATCTTTGAAATGTTTGTTTTATTTTTTTTATTATTATTATTTTTCCAACGGCACGGTACATTTCAGGGGGCTTTAAGGCACGGCACAGATATAGACACAGACACATGGGCATAGATTATGGTACAGGCTGCACTCTGTGTTGGAGAAATATATGTAAATACGACTTCAAATGAGTCGTCATACGCCTCCCAGTTCCAGTAGGCCTACTTGGAAGGCAGTCAGCTGGTGCCATCTCATCAGGCTAACATCTGTGTGTGTGTTTGTGAGTGAGAGAGAGAAAGAGAGAGAGTGAGTGGATCCTGCACGCCGCAGGTACCCGGGCAGCTGTGTGTTTATCCGCTAAAATTGCTGGCTCTCCATGAATTATTCCTCACTCTTGTTGGGCCGCGGTCTACTTACACTCTAAAAAATAATACACTTACTCAACTTAAAAAAATTGAGGTAACAATTTGCATGGATCTTTTTAAGTAATTTCAACTCAAGCCGTTTTTGAGTAAATATTGTGAGACTTATATAGTTAGAACAACTGAATTATATTATATGATCAAATTAATATAATTAAGTTGGTTCAACTTAATTAAGCTTTTAGAGGACAAATCAGGTTGATTGTGCTAAACTAATTGAGTTCTTCTCACTATAAAAGTCTCACAATATTTACTCAAAAAACAACTTGAGTTGAAATGACTTAAAAAAAA
Source organism: Alosa alosa (assembly GCF_017589495.1). Taxonomy (NCBI): domain Eukaryota; kingdom Metazoa; phylum Chordata; class Actinopteri; order Clupeiformes; family Clupeidae; genus Alosa; species Alosa alosa. The sequence continues at coordinate 17,783,427 of NC_063191.1, forward strand.
TTAAGGTAACAATTTGCATGGATCTTTTTAAGTTATAGTAACTTACTTCACTTCTGTCTGAATAAAAGCACACAGCAATTTAAATTTTCTGAAAGCATTGTTTATTTTTAAAGCAATGGCAACTGGTCCAGTTGTGCAATGAATGAATGTAGAGCTCCGTCTGAATTCGTCATTTATCTGTATAAAAGAAAGGCACAATGTTAGAAAATTTACCTCAAGACAAACAACAAAATGAACAAAATCTACATGGTTTGCAGGGATTGACACATAATATTTCTCAAACTTCAAAAATAAATAAATGTTGGCCTACCTATTAGGCCTATGTTCAGGTTAAGCTAAGAATGTCAAATGGCCCACAAACCTTCATAAATAGTGACAATGTTAGGCTTAACTAGGACGACCAAATATGATCCTCAAACATGTGCAGTGTTAGAACTAGCAATGCTAAAATGTTAAGTCGGGAATACAGCTGCCACGGTGAAATTTGAAGACACCAGACAGCTAAATTTACCTTTACTAACTCCAAATGATCAAAGGGCAGGCTGCAGGTAACTTTGAAGACGCCAGCTACCAAAGTCATCTTTTCAAATGGTTTAATTACCGTGCAAGCAGCAGCTAGCTTGAAGACACGATAGCTACTGTCTGTAGATAGCTAAAATCCATCTTTTCAAATATTCAAATTAGCAAAGGGCAAGCTGTAGCGTTAATTTCATTTGAGTGTCACGTGACAAAGATTTTGATGCACTGTGTGCCGTTGTTTGATAGCTGTTGCTTTTAAAACAAACACAAAAATAGTAGGCTAGACTACTTTGCACGTACCTGTGATGTTCGATGCAGGCTACAGGATCCTGTGCCATAATTTCTGTTACTTCTCAGGCGTGGTCTGGAAGGTCCTGAACGTTCAATCGTGTTATTAGCTTTATAAGTTTGGTCACGAGATTTACAAGTTTCAGGAACTTAATACTATTGTTAGGTGAAAGCAAGACTGTGTGTTGAAAATCCATATATGAATAAGTTGAGACAGCTTTCTTTCTTTTTCAGTATTACAAACTCCTTAAAATAAATTGTCAACTCACCTATACATGTACAAGTAGCAAACTTAATTTTTTTATGTCGAAAATGTTCTTCATTTTAAGTTTTATCTACTAACCTCTGAATCATTTTTTAGAGTGTAGGAGCACTGGTGCTTATGAAGCCGGTGCCTGATTCATGTGCAAATAAATGGTGGCTGTACCCTGCACTGTGACCTGTGCCACAATGCATCTAGTTGGTGCAAAACACATGGGTAAAAAAGGGGGATTCCTGAAGCTTGATTTATATTTTCACTACCTTGGCTGTCCAGGAGGAGATATACCATGGACGATGTCTGTGATGGCCTGTCTGGTCCACAGAGCAGCAGGTTTGCAATTCTGAACAGGCAGAAATGCCTTGGTACGATTAATAGGCTTTATCAGACATGTGTCTGTATCAGTCTCAAAGGGAAATGTGTGCCCTCACACCGCCTTCTCAGATTATCTGTGCACAGATAACCAAAGAGGTTACAGGATTCTCGCATGGTCTAGGAGCCTCTTTTCAATATGGAATACAACATGCTGAGAAGCCTCCAATGAGGTGTTAGAGTTCCTGCATACTAAGGGTAGATAATTTCTATCTAAATGATGACTTATTTTGTTAGTGCAGATGAGACTAAAGGTCAAATTTGAAGAGCATGAGGCAAAATTGCACACATCAAGCCGTTAAGTTCTTAATCTAGCTAGATTCTTGTTTAGACAAAGAAATTAAGTCGCTTTTTAAGAGCAAGTGCTGAACAAAATCAATAGTGAGTGAAGAGCGAGGACACGAAGTCCTCAAGAAGGCCATTAATATCTAGATCAAAGTTATTTTAGAGCTTTGGTTAGCCCTGATTCGAGCATTTGATTCAAGGGCAAGCAAATATAAGCGAGACACGGAGTGAAAGGGAATTAGGACATCAGCAATGCAGTTTTTTGGAATTCATGCCAAGCCTGTTAACCTGTCATCCACCAACCCAGAGACACGGGCAAAAACTGGACTGACATAAGTCAACAGTCTAAATATAGCGGCGGGTATTCTATCCAATGTCTTTGTGTGTGTTTTTTTTTTCGTGATATGAAAACAAACCTCACATAATTGCAAACAGTTGAGCAGCAGCACATCTGTCATGCAGCTCGGCGAACAAAAAAGATGAGGTGAGGGAGTTTGCTTAAGGACTGTCTGGGCTCTTGTGTGGCGTTATTGATTGACGTGAAAGTTTAATTAATTACAATGGGGTGTCAAATGCTGAGCTTTATATGAGCATTATTTGTGCAAAGATAGCCGAGTCTGTTTGGATTAACGTACGAATGGCCAGCAAGTTCAACAGCCCATAAAAATGGTTACAAGTGACAATAGAGCCAATATCATTGATGTAAATGAGACTAGCTGAAACAGACTTACACGGTGACAAAATGTGATGTGAACTAAAGCCTATAAACCTCGTTTATCCTAGAGCATATTTGCAGAAGCTGGGAGATTTTGGGATGTATTGATGTTGTAAGCAGCATCTCACTGACTCCAATCCACCACAGGTAGACTAGAGAATAAAGATGTTTATTTTGAAATAGTACATTTACAGGTCATCAGTAAAATTACACAGCCTCTCTGGGAACTGGGTAGACAACCTTATATAGACTTCGGCTACAGCAGCAGGTCACAGGTTACATACTCCGCAGAAAACCTAATGTTGCTCTGGGGAGTTTATCAGTGTAGAATAGTACAGTACAGTACAGTAGAAGTACTTATGCAGTGTACATCAGAGAGTTGGGTGTTCTATCCTTGTGTAAAGTTGACATTCATGCCTAAAGAGGATATAAAGGGTTAGTTTACTGACATGTCTAGTGGGTAGGTATATAGCATTGTCAAATCTTGTGCTTTTTTGTTTTCAACACAAACCCACCACAGGCCAGCTGTGGCACTTGCCTCAAAGCCTTTCGCTAAAATCTATAAATACTAGAAAAAAAGCTAGATCTGCTGTGGGTTGTTTTCTTTTTCTGTATATTAAAGAGTTCGGTCCCCTGACAAACAAATATATATGGCTTTCAAAAACAAACGTCAAACCACTTAACAAAAGAAAGAACAAAAGAAGTATAGTAGGTAAAAAAACAACAACACTGGTATTTCCACACACCTCATGCGTCACATGACTGCCGAGGCGTTTGGGGAATTTGCCGCTTGTGGGGCTTCGATGGATGCCACTCTGCACACAAGCAGTAGCAGCCGCCGTGGCGGAGGCCTTCTCCAGGCAGATGATAATGGCGAATGGCACTGGGTGCAAAGATCTCCTTGGTGATAAAGAGAAATTGGCTCTGGGGAGGGAAGCACTCATCCAAGGTGCATTAGCGGGATTTAGGCTCCTCTTGAAGTCTTCAGAGGATAAAAGCACTCAGGGGCGCTAATATGCTGATCCGTCTCACTGCTTTGCCCAAGCAATCCAGGAGAAAGTTATATCAATACAAAGAGGACTGAAGAGTTTACCTGTTTAGTTGCAGTTGATGGCATTAGATGTGATTTATATTATGCATTACTTTCAGATCTGATCTGGTGGGGTTCAAAAGAGACTATGAAATAAAATGGCACTGGCAAATTTTGTCTCTTTCAGGAAGTTCAAATAAAAAGGCAGCAAATAGGAGCTTTATAGAATGTGAACTGAGTCAATACAAAAACTGACGTCAGTATAGTAAGGTAAATTACAAGTAAGCTGCAGTGGCGATGGATGCACCCCTCACACACCCTCTGCTAAGACTAAATAAATATTATTGTTATTATTGCTTTCTTTAAACAAAGATGGGCAAATCCTTAGCAGAGATTTCATTTCCTGTGATATTTCTGTGTGGCAGTTGGCTCGTAGAATGCTAAATAACAGGGAGGGAATTGCCACAACACTGTCTATCAAACACTGACATTTCACACATTTGATCTGATCCTCGTTGCAGGGAGACCTCATGCTTTGGAATGATTAAAGTCGAAGAGGTGAGACCTTTCTTCAAATCCCAGCATGTTCAGTAGGGTACAAGTAATATTCCTCTGTATTTGTTTCATACTGTGCACTGAAGTGTTGTGTAATAGAATGCAAGTTGAATGTGTCGTAACAAGAATAGTATTGTCCTTTCTTTTAAAAAACGTTGAACAGTGTTTTTGTATCTATCAATGATATATATGGAGTAACAGAAATTCTGCCTTGAAGGAACTGTGGAAACCAGGATAAACATAAACAAGGTAATATATTAAAAGTTAAACATTTGTGCCTATTACCTCTGCCTAGCTAGGACAATTTAGAACATGCATAAAACATCAGCAAATATTACCACAATAATCAAGAAAATCACGGAACAAAAACTTCAGATGTGTTCTCTGTGGCATGTTTCTCTTCTGCTACAAACCCGGTTTGTGTAAATTCTCTCCTTTCCCCAGTTTCTTAGCAAGTTCATCCACTAATTCAATAATCTCTGCTGTGAAAAATATATGTACAAACAAGGCATGCCAGAAATAAATAAGAGAGGTTTTAAATAACATGCACTTAGTGTTTGATACATGCCAGATTGTGCTAATTACATGGAACCTGAAGTAATCAAGAGGAATTTGTTCACTGCGTGGATACAGACAATGCATCCAGGAGCAACATGGTGCTTTTGTAAATTACCCTACTACAGATAAAGTTCACATTGTGTGTGCATGTAGATAGACTGTGCATCAGTTCAGATATAAGAACGTTGTCCTTGGATATATATGTAAGTGTTTCAGGGGAGGGGGTGGTGGGGGGGTGAAGAGACGAAGAGGGGGCAGGATGGACATGTCGAACCAGTGTGTTTGTTTGCCCCCTTAGACCCCATCTTCACGTGAAGCGCTCCGAGTTCATCTTACGCAGTTTCGGGGGCAAGTGGCCGTCCATGCGCCCGCCACAGCCCCCGGCCATCCGCTGCAGCTTGGGTGGCAAGTCCGCCACCGACTGGCTCATGGGGTCAGCGCCCATCTTGGCCGTCTTGGCCGAGCCCATGTGCCGGTCAGACGAGTCTAGGTGCCGGTCGGCCTCTAGGTGCCGGTGGGCCTCGGCCACGCCGGGCACCGAGCTGATGCGCTGCAGCTTCATGGGCAGGTCGCCCAGGCTGTAGGTCATCTCCGACGCGGTGCTGCTCATGCGCAGCAGCTTGCGCGGAAGCCCGTCGCGGCCGGTCATCTTCTGCAGCTTGGCCGGCAGCTTGCTGGTGGCCGCGGCGGCGGCACTCTCCGTGTCCTCCAGGAGCTCCAGGCAGTCCAGGCTGTTGCGCTCGCCGCTGTTGCACAGCGAGGGCGCCATGAGTGGTGAGGACATGAGCAGAGCCTCCTCCTGCTCCTTGACGCTGTAGGGTGGCGTGGGCACCTCGAAGGTGGCGTGGAACTGCGAGTAGTCCACCTTGAAGAAGCCCTCCTCCAGGGAGATGACCGGGAAGAAACGGTGGCCCCACAGCACCTCGTCCTCCGTGTAGGAGGTCCTCGCCTGGCACGTCATGCCTGTTCATACCGACGAGAGATGATAAAAAAAAATTAAGGTACAAAAATTACAACAAACCCCCACATTCTGTTTACAGCTCTTTCAGGTGTCCAGTGCAGATGAGTCCAATCTATCATCCAGACCCTGGTCAGATCCTCTCACACATTCAGTCATTTAAAATATGCAGATTTGGCATTTTTTTTACCAGACAGATACTGTAGATCAGACTTGGGCAATGGTGGTTTGTGATGGGTGTTTAATGTTCCCTGTTAGAGATGAATGTCTCCACACACCTATCTATATCCAAGCCTCAGCAGAACCGTTAACAGCTTTTAAGTTTTTAGTTTTAAGTTTTTAATGCAACCCACCCGGAGGTATAGGCTATTTTCAACCAATTCTCTGACTCTATACTGGGGCCCTGAGTGTTTTTTACCTGCACACTGCAAAATGGAACTAAAGAGCTGATCTCCCCCCAAACTAAATGAGTGCTGCACAACACAGCAGATCTTTTTGTCTTTGAAAATAATGCTGAGAAATGAACACTAATGTGATGTGATAATTGGATAGATTACTTTCAACAGGCACCAAAGGCACAGCCTGGTTTCACACTTAATGTGATGCCTGATCAATTATTCATTAAAATCAATACAGACACCGTCTGTGATCGATGAACAAATGCCATTGTGAAAAAGGTATGGCAACACAACACAAAATGGATCACCATTGAAGTCTCTTGAGGTCTCTGAAGCAACCACAGAGAAAGTAGGTACTACATGTTTTAAATAACAAGCTTTCCATAATGCAAAACTAAAAAAAACCCTATTAGACATATATTACACTTTTACTCTCATTTCTTTAAGCAAGTCAACAATAAATCTGCTTCATACTTCTATTTTATAGCGATCTATACTAGGCAATAGGCTGTTAATTAGATGTGTATGGCATTGGCTATGGTCAACTATGAGGTCCTTAATCTTTTAGCGCTTCATCTTCTCTTCATCTTCCACATCCTCTCCCCAGCAACGTAAGACAACAGATTAAGATAATGACTTACTCTTAAGAATGAACCCCACTGGGTATTCACACACAGGAAATGAGTAGGCATAGCCTGTAGCCATTTGTTAAGTGTCTCTTTAAAAAAGTCTCAATGCAATCTTTGTATTCCCTTTTGGTGATCTGACAGTTATGAATTAGAGGATCAGCCACTAAGAGATATCAGACAAAGCTAACAAAAAAAAAACAAAATTGTCCCCGCTTTCTTTGGATAGCGGATTTTAACATATTTTTATAACAGATTAAATATCCATCAGCTACGCCTTGCTATCAACTATCTGTTAACTCAAAAGTCATGACTTGACTCTAACTCTTCCTATTAAGCCCACCAAAAATTATCAGATTGTGGAGGAATCTCAAAAAGGTTGCTAAAGAAATGAGGGCATATTTAATTAGCTAGGGGCATCATGCTTACCTGTACCAATAAGGAAATGTTCAAATTCCCCACATAATCCAAAACAAACAGATGAAAATGATACAATTGTCTGGTTTACCCTATTATATTCCAAGAATATAATAGGGTAAACCTAGAAGAAGGTAATTTACCTTGTATAATTTATGTTAATTGGGACTTCCCTCACTTTTTAAAAAACATGGGCACACTAGTTTTTTAGTTTCAGTTAAAGTTGCCTCAGAAATAAATGTAATTGAATGCAAATGTAATATTCTTCATATTGTACACCCTTAGCTGGAATCTAATTGGTCACCTGCCTACTATGTGGTAATTGGAGCATAGCATACATTTGTTTTTTATGCTATGTTTGAATAAACAGGTTTAATACTAAACCCTGGGCTTCATCAATATTTGCTATCTTAACAATCCTTCTGCAGCTGACCTGCTCCATATAACATTTCCTTTGATGTGTCATTTGATTGCTGCAATGATTCTGGTGGTACCATAAATAACCCCAAATCACTGGCAATAGATGGCTCTCACATTCATTTATACACACACATTTTTGACTATTATACTGTATATGCAATTGCAATCTGATACATGTTATTTATGCTTCATAGTTACTCAATCAGTTGTGCTGGTCTTGGTGTCACGCCAGGAGAAAATGTTCTGTCTTGGCATTGATCAAATTAGAGGTCTTGGCATGCTATTTGCTATTCGCAAATGCGAACACTCAGATGTGAGCATGACAGATGTCACACCAGCACCAGCGAAAGTGACTTAATTAAAAACATTTCATTACTTGAACAGAATTCACAACCACTGACTGCAAGGCTGGAGAAGTCTTTAAAGAGGTTATTTTGCATCATCCTCATTCAATATTTAAAACCACATTTGCTTGTTTTTCACATTTTTATGAGTTGTTGTTAAGGACACCATTTACAGAAAGACTTTCTTCCTTCTTTCACTGCAAGTAGTACCAACAGTGCTGTTTAGGGGGTCTTTGCAAAGGGGTAAGTATTAACTGTAATCTAGTTGGCATACTGATTTTAAACATAGACTCTGTGTGTCACTTTCAGCCATAGTGCCTGAAATCCTGATCAACACACAAAAAATGAACAAAAAACATTGTTAATAACAGATTTACACATTAGATCTACACCTTTAATCCTTAACCACCCTGTGAATCCAATCTTACAAAACACAGGAAAATATTAAATGTATTAAGTAGTATACTCATTGACCCCTGAAGACCACAGAAATGACATCCGACCTCTGAATTTCACCTTCAGTGGAAATAAAACTGCAAGCCAGCGGCACTTAAGCAGCTGCAAGCACCATTCGTACCCATTAGCCACAAAGAGGTTTTGGAATGCATACATCAAACACTGTAATTAGTCAATAATGCTTGAGTGGTATTAAATGAATATGGGTCCATATAATTAAGTGTCTGTTAATGAGAGGGTAAACTGTGCTTCAGTAGGCTTCTTAGACATTCCGCTCTGGCTTGACCATACTCTCAAGGTCACAAAACAATTTGGCAATGACAGCTCATGACAATCACAGATGTGTGTGTGTTTGTGTGTGTGTGTGTGTGTGTGTGTGTGTGCGCGACTGAACATCGAGTGCGGTTGGGGCATTTCCGCCGATGATTTCTGCTTTACTGGACGAGCAGGATGCGAGTTCTTTTCAGCATATGGAAATATGCCGCCGCCATGACTAAGGCAGTGTGAGCCGATAAGAATTCAGGGCTGGGAAACCAATTGAGGATAAGAATCAGGAGAGCTGTGGTCATTTGTGTCATACAGTTTCCCTCCACTCCAGACTACCGGCTGGAAGAGAGGCTTCGCACTGTTTCCCTAAAAAGCCGTAGAGGAGGCCAGTGCTCCTGTTATTTCATGATTTGTCAACACAGCCATTTTTTTGTTCAGCTCTTCAATATTAATATTACTGGGGTACACTGCACTGCACAAGCCAGAAACATCAGAAAAAATACCATTAGAAGGGGATAGCCAGGATCCATGGGAAATGACACATTGAGGATATGAGAAATTCTAAAGTTGATTTATGTTGCCTCCATAACAATGTAACATGAAGTGAAACCTGGTTATCCATACCATATATTTCAAAACAAAGAAGCAATTGCTTTATATTTA